>NC_056744.1:1404632066-1404744566 GCF_019279795.1 Protopterus annectens
GCTTAGAATTGAGATAGAAGGGAAAATAGTGGAAAAGATTAACAGCTTCACGTATCTGGGAGGGGTGGTTGAGGAGAAGGGAAATCTGAATTATATTTAGAATTAGAATCAGATTGGTCCAAATGTCAGGGGTAGTGTGTGACAGAAGAATGCCAAAGAATCTGAAAATGATTGTATACAAAACAATGGAGAGACCAGTACTGCTTAGTACTGAAACCTGGACAGTAAAGGTATGGAAGTAAAGAAAGCTAGATGTGATGGTGAAAAAGGGCCTGACATGGGTGGCAGGATGCACACTGTGGGACAGTATAAGAAATAGTGAGAGCAGAACAGAAGCCAAAATAGCCACAGTTCTTGAGTTGGTCAAAGAGAACAGGTTGTAATGGTTTGGGCATGTGCAAGAAAGCAGAAGGAAATTTAGTATAGATGATTTGGAACATACAGGAAGAAGGCAAGAAGAAATGAGGATATCCATCAAAGAGATGGATGGATTTAAGACCTGTGATGGACATGACTGTTGAAGAATATAGGAGAGTGGCACTGAATCATATATGGCGCCAGTTGACACCATACAGAGGCTCAATATGGGAAAATGGGGGGATTATGATGAAGATGGCGATTATGTTGATGATGATGTTCTGTTGTCTGTTGAATTGAAATTCTTTGAGTGTCAATTTCCCAAAGCACAGGCTGAGAAACACAATGCCAATCACTGTTTTCCACAGAAAATCACTACAGTTTTCAATTGCTGAAAAAAACACTATAGTTTCTAAGTGACATCAGCAGGCATTCCCTTATTTTTGGAGGTTTCTCCCAAGTTTTAGTTGGTATGATCATGGAGTCGGTATATACAAGATCAGGGTGTGGATGCATTTCTTCTTGAGCCTCCGGTGAAATAAGGCTCTGTCCTAGTACGACTTTCCCAGTCAACAAATGTTAATTAATTAAATAAATAAATGGTAAAAATCTTTAAACATTATTTGGACATACTATGACCAGGCATGTAATAACTGTGTAGAAGTAAATTACAGCAAATGTAAAGTGATGCATCTATGAAAGGAAAATCTGGCATATCTCTATAATTTAAATTCCTATGTCATAGAGGAATGTGCTGAATTTGATGAATTGAAAATAACGGCAAATAACAGTATGAACTTGTAAGGACATGTTATTTGTTGCTGAGAACAATATTAGGAATGACTGCATTCAGAGAGATCATAGAATTGGGAACACTGTATAAATCCATAATTTGATCATTTACAGAATATGGAGTTGGAGTTTGTATTTATTCTTGTGCTGAGATTAAGAGGCTGGAAGGAATTCAAAATATTGTCACAAGAAATGTAAATGGGATGGCAAATATGAACTATGAGCTTAGACTGGGGTCTCTAGATCTATTCTCATGCTGTTATAGAATACATCTAATATGTATGCATAAATGTTTTAGGGAACAAGAATTGGAAGTACTTTACGTTTATCAATTCTTAGATACATGAACACTACCAGGAATGACTATTTATTAGTTTAATTGGAAAATGAATCATAAACTATGGAAAAAGTTATTTCCTTATTTAGCAAGTATGAAATTGAGTCACTTACCTAATGGAGATGTAACTTGTTAAACTCTTAAAATAAAATACAGGTAGACTAATGGACTTGTGATAGAGTTTATGGGCATTATTCTTATTGGACTTTGTCTAGGAGGGATCTCATGTGAATATCATCATTTGTAACTCTGAAACACTGTAATGGCTGATCTCCTAACCTTATACTGCTCTATCCGTTTACTGTCCTCAGCCAGCGTAATGCTGCTAGAGTTTCCTAGTGTTATACCAGAAACAGCATACAGCTGCTCATAAACTTCTCCAAAACTGACTTTGGGCTCCTAAAACCAGAGGTGGCGAACTTCACGGCACCCATGTCAATGGAAAATAGATGCATGACTGCCGAATCATACACCAATGCACTGTATGAACATGTACATAAATGCATTGAACTAGCCATAACCAACAGAACCAAGACACTCTCCTCCAAAAAAGGAAGCCAAGCTGGTGGTCCCCTGCCATTAAAAAACTCTACAACAGAAGGAAGAAACTGTTGCAGAAAAAGGTGAAGTCCCAAGACTGGAAAAACTCCCTTACTAGCCTCAACAAAAAGTTGAGATCCCTCATCAAAACCTCTAAAGCCAGCTATGAAGGCAGATTTGTGGCAGACACTAAAAACAACCACAAAGCCTTCTATAGGTATATCAAAAATCTCCACGGCAATACCCAGGTTTGCTCTGAGTTATTGCACAATGGCACCTCCTATACTGAGCCAACAGATATTGCCAACATACTGGCAGACAGATTCAGTGCTAATTTACCCCTCTGTCCCTCCCTAAAGGACCAATCACAATACTGGAGGAATACCAGACACCCAGTATTACTGCAGTACAGGTTAAAGCTGCATTGTCCAAGGCCAAGAATACAGCTTCCATGTAACCCGACAATATCCCTGGATGTGTTCTACATGAACTCTAAAGTGAACTGGCACCACATCTGTCTGCCCTGCTTAATCACAGACTCACCTCAGGCTTTGTCCCTACTGAATGGTGCACTGCTACAGTTATCCTTCTCCATAAAGGGGGAGTGACTACAGACCCTGGGAATTATCGACCCATTAGCCTGACAAGTCTGATATGTAAGACTATGGACCTAATTAACAAAGATATAGGGAATCTCCAAACTCTGGATCCCATGCAGTTTGGTTTTGTGAAAGGTAGATCATGCCTGCTCAACCTGGTTGACTTCTTTGAGTCAGTCGCCAGAGCTGTGGATGAGGGGAAGGTAGTTCATACAGCATACCTCGATCTGGCCAAGGCCTTTGGTACCATTCCTCACTCAGGAAATATTGATAAACTCACCAAACTAGGCATCAACCCCTACATGACTAAGTTGGTTGTGAACTGGTTCACAGATAGAACACACAGTGCGAAAGTAGCGGACTCCAAGTCAGACTGTCAACCAGTCACGAGTGGAGTCCCACAGAGATCGGTCCTGGGTCCTCTCCTGTTTGGCATCCATTTCTCAGAAGTCCAGGCCAAATGGAGAGACTCTAGCTGACCAAGTTCACAGACGACTGGAAGCTGGGAGCCATTATTAACTCCCCAAGTGATGTAGACATCCTGCAGAAAGGCTTCACTGAGACCAATGACTGGTGTCAAAACCATGGCCTTAAGCTTAATGCCAAAAAATGCATAATCATCCCCCTTGGGAAAAACTCAGTTTCCACTAATTACCACATTGATGGGAGTCCACTAAACACTGAAGGAGTTATAAGAGATCTGGGGACACAGGTTGATAGCAACCTCTCCTTCGACCACCACATTGCCACTGTGGTCAGAAAGCCCTTGTGTGTGGCACATCTCATTACCAAGGGTTTTGCTTCCAGGAAGAAAGAGGTCGTCATCTCTCTCTACTCTTCCCTCATTAGGCCAATCATCGAGTATAATGCCCCATTTGGCATGTACCTTACTAGACACATGCAACAGCTAGAACGGCCACAAAAGTACCTCACAAAGAGGATCCTAGGCCTTAAACACATGTACATGGACTGACTCAAAAAAACTCCAGCTACTCCCTGTCTCATATCATCTACTAAGAGGTGATCTCTGCTTGACTTCAAAGCCATGTCTGTCCCAGCTCTGTTAGAAATGCTACATCTACAGAAATCTCAATGCGTCCACAGCACACACTTCAGAGACCTCTACCTCATTACCACAATCAACAGAATATGCTGGAGGGACAGGTTCATAATCCAGAGACTGCCCATGCTCTGGAATATACTTCCCATACACGTCAAGCCGAGCACCTCACTGGCCCTCTTCAAGAGAAATTTTGATGAGTAGATGGGAAATAGAAAGTTCACCCCCTGGGGATCACTCCAGTGGCTCTACTTGACAGAGGCACTGGAAATTAACATTGGGTGGCATGATGTCAGGCCACTTCTATGGGATAGGCTTGTAAAGGCTCCAGGGCAATTAGCCTAGTACACACCTATGAACCTATGAGCTTCCTGGTCTCCTGCACATGCCTTTTTAATTCTGGAAGTCTAACTTTGTGTCCATTTTCAAGACCATTCTAAAATCTTTTTTAATCAAACAGTTTATTCTTTTTCAATGAGGCTTTATCCCATTAGTAACTGGTGTTACTTACGATGATTGTGTCTTCCATCTAATGGTGCAGTACACATTCATTAAAATGAGATACATAACAGTTTAATTATTTGGAAATGAATTTGTTTATTAAATGATATACAGTTACTGTTGCTATGTCCTGTATCTTAAAAATAACACCAGATGAACTTTAACATTTCCTCTTGTAGTCATTTCTGTTCATATGATGTAGCACACCATCAATACAACAGCAATATTCCCATTAGTGTGGTTGTAAATATGTGAAAGAATGATAGACGATCTTCAACAAATTGATATTATGTTAGGATAATACCAGAATGCATAAAGTGTCAGATATATTCAGTGGAAATGTATTTAAACTCATTTAAACTTCATCATCCAGCTAAAACTTGCCTCATTGTGACTGTTTTCTATCATTATGATCAGTAACACAGCTTTGCATCTGACCCATAATACAGTAGGACTTCCCTGCTACCACTATTTTGAAATATATATCTATATCTATGCGTATATATATATATATATATATATATATATATATATATATATATATATAAAATATATATATATATATATATATATATATATATATATATATAAAGATGCTAAATATAGACCTGTTAAGTCGACAGAATTTTGTCAGATCCACAGATGGTTGACAAGTGTGTGAGATCAATAATCCCCAAACAGGGGAATATTCCCTTTCCCTGGGGATTGTGTGATCACAAAGTTAGTATATATAATTAGCAGAGGGGATGAAGGGGGTGCACATGGCATTGACCCCCTGCAAAAAATGATATTTTACTTTGTTTTCTTTTTTTTTCTTTGTTTTGCATGAGCTAAAATTTATGCTCACTGTATGAATAGTAGTGTGTCGAAGTTTGCAAAGTCAACCTTTTGTGATCAAAGAATCAGAGGAATCATAGGAAGTTACTAGGCTTTTGACCCTGAGGCCCTTACAAGCCTAGCCAAGAATTTATCCCATGTTCTGACAAGTCAGCACCCGATGCCCCAGTTCAGCAGGGACACAGGTGGAATGCCAGGGGTGTATTTTCTGTTCCCAATCCAGTTATCCAGGTTGCACTTAAAAAGGGTTAATGAGATACTCTGCTTGTCATAGACAGGGAGTCTATTTCACAGAAGGGGGAGTCTCTGGGACACAAATATGTCCTGCCAACAAGTCCTATTGATGTCACAGAGCAGGTTGGGGTCACAGTACAGGTTACTTGAGTGGAGTTAGACTTGCAGATATGCAGCAGTCCCATCAGGGTGGGGTCTGAGATTGCTTTATATGCCAGACAGAGGTCACATTTGAGGAGTCTGTATGAGACTGATCAGTCTTGTGAACATTGACACTTGCATCATTTTTTTCTTTTCTTAATAGATCTTCTTTTATATATATATATATTTTTAGATGAGATGTAGTAAGATTTGAATTTGCCAGGAAAATTTCATCTATACTCTAAATTATGTTAAGAAGAGTTTTTTTCTGCATATTATGTTGAATGTTTAAGATCCATGTAAAAGTGATTTTTCTGATAGACCCTACTTGAAATCAATTGCTGATGAAGGGTCTTTGTTC
The DNA here is from genome assembly GCF_019279795.1 of Protopterus annectens. Taxonomy (NCBI): domain Eukaryota; kingdom Metazoa; phylum Chordata; order Ceratodontiformes; family Protopteridae; genus Protopterus; species Protopterus annectens. The sequence continues at coordinate 1,404,637,826 of NC_056744.1, forward strand.
TCTAGTGATAGTGGAAGATAACAGGATTTGCATAGTTTGTGAAAAATTATTTATTTTGTTGGAAAGATAAATAAATAACTAGGGTATAAGAGTCATGGGTAAATTCTGTAATAAGAGGAAAGAAAATAGATAGTTAATGCAAGCATTACTATTACATTTCTGAAACAGCTTCGGCCAACTCTTCAAAACATCAACCCAAAAAGATGAATCCGTACAGTCAGCTAGGGTGCAAACTCAAAATGGAATACATTGACTCCCGGAGTTCGATGTATTCAACATAGTAGGAGGTGACGTCAGTCACCTGTGCTATGCAGCTTACCGTACCATGACTTTCCACAGAAACGGTACATGTATTTTACTATTTTGCAGGGGGGCAAGCCCCCTGCACTCCCCCACTTGAGGGGCTGTGACCCATCTACCCCTTCCAAATTATAGACTAAATTCAGACCTGCTGAATCTAGCTTTGTTTGTATAACATGACCACTAATCCAGACCATGTTTTTTTGGAGAAGGTTCCCCTGCACCCTAGTGGCAGGAGTGTACAGTTAGAACTTGTCTAATTGAAGACTGCTGGAACAGGGCTCAGTTGTTAGCTTTTTATCAGTTAATTGGTTAATTTGTTTAAATCAGTTTGCTACCGTTATAAAAGAAAAAAAAAAAAATATATATATATATATATATATATATATATATATATAGATAGATAGATAGATACACTTTATGCATAGCTGCTTAGCTAGGGTTAAACTATTCTCGGCACCACAAAGTCTGCTCTTCAAATTTTCCCTTAGAATGAGCCAGTTTTTTTTAGTTTTAGCACTAAACTCTGTTTCTTTAAGCTCAGCACTTGTTCAAAACTCAATGTAAGCATTAAATAAGCTGCAAATTACTACAGCACTCAACTTTACTCACTTGTCTTGAGGAAAACAGTTGTTAGTACTTAATAAATAAGCACCTATCCAGGCATGTCTAAGGGTCAACACCCAGTGTTTTCTCCTGTCTACCTGATGAATCTGGGCATCTTGGGGCAATGCAGCAATTGCCTCATGTACACAGACAAACCTCTCCTCCTACCACCCAACACTACAGCCTGTGAGAGATGCACTTATATAGCCAAATTGGAAGCAAAGCTCTCTTCACCCAAGACCGGACTAGACAGTCAAGAGGAGAAGGTAAACACTTGCACCACACCACACACATCACATAGTCACTCAAAACTTACACCACCAAAAGACACACATAGAAACATAAAACACACATCTACATTCACAGAGGCTCTCAATAAAAATCTGCTCAACCAACAGAGACCTCCAAAGAAGAAATGCAAGCAACCTCCAGCCCCCAACACAACCCAAATGATACATAGCCCACAAACTCAGTGTGCCAGTCAAACACAGCCCATAAGTCATAACAACATACCCAATACTCTAGTCATAGGTGACTCTATAGTCAGGCACACTGATGTTCCACTCACCAGGCTAAACAAGGAGAAAGTTACTGTCAGCTGCCTGTCGGGTGCCAGGATCTGCCACATAACGCATGCACTCAGGTCACTCCACAACAAGTACAAATATGACTCAGTCATTGTCCATGTTGGTGTGAATGACCTGAGATGTACCTTCCTGGACTACATGAAAGGAGACATGGAAGAGCTCTCCGATCTTGTAGCCCAGGCAGGTATGACCCTAGCCCTGAGTAGTGGAGGGTGGCCTAATGGTTAAAGTGTTTGCCTTACAAACACAAGGTGCAGGGTTTGAGTCTCACAAGGGATAACTGGCTAGGCTTAAAAAGGCTCACAAGAGCAGTTAGCTTAGTACTAATCTATGAGTCTATACTGCCAGCACCCAGAATGATACCACAGTACAAGGACAAAATGATTGACTTCAACAATTGGCTAAGCTTTTGGTGTCATTCTAAGAGAATCCAGTATCTGTCTGCCTGGGATGGCATGATCGACAGACAATGATGCTTTGCCAGAGATGACCTGCACCTGTCGCCCTTGGGATTCCGGATACTGGCTAAGGCTCTTGCCACCCCTATAGTGCCTATTTTAGGCAAGGTTCAAATGACAAATTCACCACTTTAACAGGTACAAGCAAGCAAAATCTGAGGGTAATGCTACTCAATGTTAAAAGTCTAAACCTCAAAATGCATTCACTCGAGGCACTCCTTAAAATGGAGAACATTGAAGTCTGTGCAGTGACAGAGACCTGGTTCAAGGCTCCAGAGAGCACCACTGCATTACCAGGTTATAAGTCATACCACACCTTTTGGCCACCTAACCTGGACTGAAACACTAAAGGCAGAAGCGTGTCCATATTCATTAAGGATATCCAAATCTCCAAGCTAGTTGCTCAGCATAATGCATCCGAGATTATCCAAGTGCAACTAACTCTAGGCAAGACCACAATCCAAATTTTAACTTGCTACAGATCCACCACCATGCCCCAGTATTCCCACTCCTCTTTTCTTGATACACTGGAAAATATTAGGGTACAACCCAATACCCTAATAATGGATGATTTCAACTATCCCACCATTAACTGGGAAAACGACTCATGTATCAACTCTTTTGCTCAGTGTTTTCTGGAATTCATAAATTCCAATGCCTTGGATCAACTTATCCACACCCCCACCAGGGGAAGCAATATCCTAGACCTGGTCATTACCAACATGGGTGACCATTGTTCCACACCAGAGGTCAATTCCTTGTTGGTCAGATCCGACCACAAGCTAATAACCCTAGACATCCAGATCCCACCCCCCCCCCCCCAATTAGGGAAACCACCGGAAAAAAATTCCTCCAAAGCCAACTTCACGCTTCATAAGATATGAGTGGCAAACTTCACAGCACCCATGCACACAGACAGTAGAGGTACTACTTCTGAATCCTACACAAATGCAGTTTATAAGCACTTACACGAGTGCATGTATCGTGCTATCCATAACAGAACCAAGATGCTGTCCTCCTTAAAAAGAAACCAAATCTGGTGGTCCCCTGCCATAAACAAACTCTACAATAGAAGAAAGAAACTGTTGCAAAAAGAGTAAAATCCCATGACTGGAGGAACTACCTGGTCAGCCTCAGTAAGAAGCTGAGATCCCTCATAAAATCCTCCAAAGCTAGTTACGAAAACAAAATTGCTACTGATTCTAAAGACAACCACAAACCATTCTATAACTATGTCAAGAATCTCAATGGCAACACTCAGATCTGCTCTGAGTTACAGCACAATAGCACTAAATATACAGAACCAACTGATATTGCCAACATCCTGGCAGATACGTTCAGTGCTAACTTTAACCCCCTCACACCCACTAAAGGGCCCATTTCTATACCAGAAGAATGCAAAGGTCCTGTAATCACGGCTGCACAGGTAAACACCACACTCTCCAAAGCCAAGAACACAGCATCAATGGGACCTGACAACATCCCAGGCTGCATTCTACACAAACTGCAGAATGAACTGGCACCCCACCTAAGCACTATATTCATTCATAGCCTCATCTTAAGCTTTGTGCACACTGAATGGCACACAGCAATGGTTATCCCACTCCACAAAGGGCGAGCCACCACGGACCCTGGGAACTACCTTCCCATTATGCTAATAAGACTGGTCTGCAAGGCCATGGAACGTATCATCATGGATCTTATACACAAAGACATTGGTAATCTCCAAACTCTGGACCCCACCCAGTTTGGGTTTGTAAATGGCAGATCATGTCTCCTAAACCTGATAGACTTCTTTGAAGCAGTCACCAAAGTCATAGACGAGGGTAATGTGGTTCACATAGCCTATCTAGATCTTGCCAAAGCTTTTGACTCCATCCCCCACTTTGGAATTATAGATAAACTCACTAAACTAGGTATAGATCCCAATGTCACAAGATGGGTTGCCAACTGGCTCACTGACAGAACCCACACTGTGAAAGTAGCAGACTCCAAATCCAACTTCAGACCAGTGACAAGTGGAGTACCACAGTGTTCAGTCCTGGGTCCTCTCATGTTTGGTATCTACTTTTCTGAAGTACAGGCTAACACAGAATGTCTTTGGCTAATGAAGTTCGCAGATGACTGCAAACTAGGAGCCATAATCAGAACTCCTAACGATGTGGACATCCTACAAAAGGGCCTCACTGAGACAGATATCCGGTGTGAAAGCCATGGCCTCAAGCTCAATGCCAAAATGTGCGTTGTCATCCCTTTTGATAAAAACTCTGTACACCTGAGCTACCACATAGGTGGTAGTGCACTTAACACCGAAAGTGTGATAAGAGACCTTGTGACACAGGTAGACAGTAGTCTCTCCTTTGATAGTCACATCACCACAGTAGTCAGGAAATCCTTCTACGTGGCACACCTCATCACAAAAGGTTTCTCATCCAGAAAAAAAGAGGTCATTGTTATCCTCTACTCATCGCTCATTAGACCTATTATAGAGTACAATGCCCCTTTTGGTTTGTACCTCACAAGATAACAACTGGAAAGGCTGCAGAAATACCTCACAAAGAGGATTACTGGCCTCAGATGCCCTATGCAGACCATCTCAAAAAACTCCAGCTTTACTGCGTCGCATATCGCCTACTCAGAGGCTATTTTTGCCTAACATAAAAAGCTATGTCAAACCCAGAGCTGTTGGACATGCTGCACTTAAAGAAATCCCAATCCCTTCAAGCTACATGCTCTAGTGACCTAAACCTTGTCACTACAATAAACAGAACATGCTGGAGGGATAGATTCCTGTCCCAGAGACTTCCCATACTCTGGAACAAACTACCTATCTATATCAAACAAAGCACCTCATTAGCACTCTTCAAGAAAAATCTTGATGATTGGATGGGAAATAGGAAATTCACCCCAGGGATCACCTCTGTGGGTCTGCTCGACAGGAGCACAGGAAAATAATTTTCTTTGGTGGTGAAAGCCAGGGTACCTTTTTGGCTAGGCTTATATAGGCCCTAGGGTCAATAGCCTAGTACCTACCTATGAACCTATGAACCTATATATGCCAACTCTGAGATCACACTACAGTGAAGAAATAGGTTAATTCCCTGCTCCTCACTGAACTATGATGTCAGTACACCATGCTGAACTCAGAAAATCAAACTACACTACACATTTGCTGTGGTGATGTTGATGTTTTTTGGTTCGGCATTCTGCCCACTAGAAAACTGCCTTTTGACCATGTGCTGGTAGACTGAAACAGTTTTGGGAATGTAATAGTAAACCATAGAAACATATATGACTGTGATGGCCATGAAACAACTGTTAATTTTGGATAAATTTTAAACAAAGAAATGTTGGCTTATAAGTTGCATGAAATTTAAGATTGCATTTGATGATATTAATGATCATTTTCAACAGTGTTTGAAAAGTTCATTTAAAAAAGACCCATGATGATACCTTATCCAAGTTCAAATGCAAAATAAAAGTGGGTAATTCCAAAGGGCAGCGACTGCACTGGTTTCCCTGTGTGAATGTATGCACTGCATAATTTTAGTTATTGGAGAGAAGAAATGCTATCTTCAAAATGTGTTCTAGGAATCCTAAACATCTGAGGGACAGAGCTTGAACAGAAACTGACACAATCCATCATTTATGTGTAAAACAACCTCTCAGTGATTATGATTTTTGTTTCACTACTTCCAGAGTGCAGTGGTTTAAGTCTAGCCACAAGTCCCAGTACTCAAGCAAAAGAGCAGCATGGTGACAGCCATTTAAGCTTCTGGCTAATAGTCTTGATGTGGGGGTCTCATTATGGTGTTTACATGTCCCCTCTAGCCAGAGCATTTTGTGGATGTCCCAGTTTTGTCCAGACTCCTGAAAACATGCTGATTTGGCCAAATATATCTATATAGTGAGAGAGAGAGAGAGAGAGAGAGAGAGAGAGAGAGAGATAGAGAGTTAGAGATGTAGATATAGATATAGATTTAGCTATAGATATAGGTATAGATATAGGTTCATAGGTAGGTACTAGGCTACCGGCCCTTGGGCCTATATAAGCCTAGTCAAAAATCTTCCCTGGCTTTCACCACCCAAGAAAGTTATTTTCCTGTGCCCCTGTCTAGCAGAGCCACAGAAGTGATCCCTGGGGTGAATTAACTATTTCCCATCCAATTATTGAGATTTTTCTTAAAGTGGGCTAATGAGGAGCTTTGCTTGACATGAATGGGTAGTCTGTTCCAGAGCATGGGAAGTCTCTGGGACAGGAATCTATCCCTCCAGAATGTTCTGTTTATTGTGGTGGCAAGGTTTTTGTCCTTGGACCATGTGGCTCAGCGGAATTGAAGTTTCTTTAAGTGTAGCATGTCCAACAGATCTAGGTTTGACATGGCTTTGTACGTTAGGCAGAGGTCGCCTCTGAGTAGGCGATAAGCAACGGATTAGAGTTGGAGTTTTTTGAGATGGTCTGCATATGGCATCTGTTTGAGGCCGGTAATCCTCTTAGTGAGGTATTTCTGTGGCTTTTCTAGTTGTTGATATAGATGAAGATATAGGTATAGGTATAGGTATAGGTATAGATATAGGTTCATAGGTAGGTACTAGGCTATTGGCCCTAGACCCTATATAAGCCTAGTCAAAAGGTACCCTGGCTTTCGCCACCCAAGAAAATTGTTTTCCTGTGCCACTGTCGAGCAGAGCCACAGAAGTGATCCCCGGGGTGAATTTCCTATCTCTCATCCGATCATCAAGATTTTTCTTGAAAAGTGCTAATGAGGAGCTTTGTTTGACATAGATAGGTAGTCTGTTCCAGAGTATGGGAAGTCTCTGGGACAGGAATCTATCCCTCCAGCATGTTCTCTTTATTGTGGTGAAAAGGTTTAGGTCCATAGAGCGTGTAGTTCGTAGGGATTGGGATTTCTTTAAGTGGAGCATGTCCAAAAGCTCCGGGTTTGACATAGTTTTGTGTGTTAGGTAGAGATCACCTCTGAGTAGGCGATATGTGACAGAGTAAAGATGCAGTTTTTTGAGATGGTCTGCGTAGTGCATCTGTTTGAGGCCGGTAATCCTCTTTGTGAGGTATTTCTGCAGCCTTTCCAGTTGTTGTAGATGTCTTGTGAGGTACATACCAAAAGGGGCGTTGGTCTCTAAAATGGGTCTAATGAGTGACGAGTACAGGAGAACAATGACCTCTTTTTTCCTGGATGAGAAACCATTTGTGATGAGGTGTGCCACATAGAAGTATTTCCTGACTACTGTGGTGATGTAATTATCAAAGGAGAGACTACTGTCCACCTGTGTCCCAAGGTCTCTTATCACACTTTCGGTATTAAGTAGACTACCGCCTATGTGGTAGTTCATGGGTACAGAGTTTTTACCAAAAGGGATGACAATGCACTTTTTGGCATTGAGCTTGAGACCATGGCTTTGACACCAGGCATCTGTCTCAGTGAGGGGCTTTTGTAGGATGTCCACATCTTTTGGAGTTTTGATTATGGCTCCTAATTTGCAGTCATCTGCGAACTTCATTAGCCAAAGACCTTCTGGGTTAGCCTGTACTTCAGAGAAGTAGATACCAAACAGGAGAGGATGCAGGACTGAACCCTGTGGTACTCCACTTGTCACTGGTCTGAAGTTGGATTTGGAGTCTGCTACTTTCACAGTGTGGGTTCTGTCAGTGAGCCAGTTGGCAACCCATCTTGTGACATAGGGATTTATACCTAGTTTAGTGAGTTTATCTATAATTCCAGAGTGAGGGATGGTGTCGAAAGCCTTGGCGAGATCTAGATAGGCTGTGTGAACCACCTTACCCTCATCTACAGCTTTGGTGACTGCTTTAAAGAAGTCTATCAGGTTTTGGAGACATGATCTGCCTTTTACAAACCCGAACTGGGTGGGGTCCTGAGTTTGGAGATTACCAATGTCATTGTTTATAAGTTCCATGATGACATGGATCCATGATATAGATATAGATATAGATATCTGTAGGTAGATAGATATGGATCTATATCTATCTCTCTACAGACAGATACACATACACACATATACACATACCCATATATATGCAAATGTAAGTGTGTGCGTGTATTAACAGATATACATTTATTAAATATAACCTCAGTAATACAAATGCATCCATTTATAGCTATAGCTGTAGATGCAGATATAAATATAGGTATAGCTATAGATATTGACTGAGATAAAGTTAAACAGTCGATAGAAAGATCGAAATGTATAATGCATTTCCCTACCCTTGTGACATGGATTCATGGTTTGTAATTTTAAGGATATGAGAAAGACCAGTTTACATAGCTGGACAGCAAATAAATAAATAAAAATAAAACAAGGTAAAACACATGAATTTGAAAAAGATGATATGAACATCAAGAAGATAAGCACTTGTTAAGTGTAATACGTGACAGAGTATACACACACGAAAAAAAGGAAGCATAACCAGAGTCATAAGCATGTGGATAAAAATATAAAGCAGCAGAACACCTGCAAAAAGATTAGTTTGTGACAGGATGATGACAAAAGGACAAATGCTAAGGCAAGAAACGGGAAACTATATAGCACCAGAGTGAGAGCAATGCTAGAATGTCACCGAAGTAAAAAGATAGGTGGATTTTACACAGTAGTTTAGTACAGGCTTCATGACTTTATAACTGTTTTATGACTATAAGAATTGTAGAATATAACAACCCTTGAAACTCGGTAATTTGTGGAGTTACGCATGAAAATATTTAGTGAATGCATCAGCTGCCCACTATAGCATCTGCTGGTACATATACAATACTTTTATGTACAATACTCTTGGAGCGTTAATTAAAGTCAGACATCAAGCTATATATTTTACTATACAGATAAGGGAAAAGGATTTCTTTTTTTTCTCTTTCCTGAAAGAAGGTTTCAAACAGTCAAAACTAAAATAAAAAATGTATTATGTATTAGACTCCTAGCAGGGGATAACAATTTTCATTGACTTCATTTCCTGACTCTATTTGCTATACATTCTCATCATCATATTTATGGCAGATATGATATTTTTTCATCAGTTTTAGCTAAGCTACAGAAGAAGAAATTACCCTGCTTATCATATACTTTATTACCCATACTACACAGACATACTGATGAATTTACAGTCATAGATTCTCATTATATTTCTGCACTGGAATAATCTTTAATCAAACATATGCATACCAAAAGCATTAACATGGCTTTCCTGCTTCGCTATTCTCAGTCTTGATATGCTCTGTCAAGTAATGGTTCTGTGAAAGTAAATAACTCCCTGTGAAACATTTTTCTAAATGGGCATGTCATTTTTGAGTGAAAATCTAATGCAAGAACAGAATCGTAGAACCATAGAAAAAATAAGGCAACTGTGCCACGTGGCCATTTATGTCCCAGAGGACATAAGAAGAAAATGAAGATGTTACAGTTAACAAAATAAGAAGGCGAGTACCTTCTGAATTTTAACAGACTTGACAAAACACTATAATTACTGCATTTTTATATCTTATATACTACATGAAAAATGTTAGACAATATAAAATAGTAAATAATTACAGATGTTTATAAAAGAATAAGCCCAGCCAGTGCAAAGTGAAGCAGTCTTCCAGGCAACTTCATAGCATTTAAAGTAAACTAGCACTATAGGCAAACTTACTTACATATAACTAAAAAAAAAAAAAAATATATATATATATATATATATATATATATATATATATATATATATATATATGTGTGTGTGTGTGTGTGTGTGTGTGTGTGTGTGCATGGATTCACTTTATATCCTAGAAATACTGACATATCGATAATTTGGTATTTTAAAGCTACAAAGTCGAATTTTTGAAACCACGAAAATTCAAAATCTCGCACAAAGGAGATTTTGAATTTCTCGCTTCAACTGCACACACACACACACACACACACACACACACACACACACACACACACACACACACACACACACACACACACACCATCCTCCTCACACACAAACACAAGCTCTCTACTACATAAAAGCACCCTCCACGTGGGGGAGGGCTGCACCCCCCTCCCCCACACCCCTACTTAAATATTCTCATTCTGAGGTCACACTACACACAAACACACACAAAACACCACCACACAAGCTACATTCTCCTCGCACACACACATCACAGCAACAAAACACACTGACACACACCACAGCCACTACCCAAAACCCTTAACACACACACACACACACACACACACACACACACACACACACACACACACACACACACACACACTTACCTGAATCTATAACCACAGCAAAACCTCAGAAGCACGAAATTCAAAACCGCCGGTATTCGAGGTTTTGAATTTTACGCTTCTGAGCTTTTGCTTTTCTCAGGATTCCACTTTATAGGTTCAAAGTACTGAATTTCAATATTTCAGTATTTTGAGCTTCTAAAGTGAATATATATATATATATATATATATATATATCTATATACATACACATATTTTTTTTTTTTTTTTTTTTTTTTGATTTTAAGTGTCAAATGGTTAATCACAACTGGCCTATGGCCTATTTAGATAGAAGACCCAAGATGGCACTTATACTGACTAAGGGAGATTTGGCCAGGAGATCAGGGAAATTTACCTACTCTTTTTGATTAGTGCCCGGTAGAGTAGTTACCTCACAGCAAGAGGTTCTCCCGTTTGATTCTCAGCTTGGCTTGGGAGTGCCTTCTGTCTGGAGTCTGCATGTCCTCCCTGGGGTTGGGTAGTGTTTGAAAGACATGCGTGCGTAAATGGGCATGCCTTTGCTGAAGGTTGGGCATCGAGCTGGCACCTCGGCATTTCATAAAAAAAAAATAATCTACTGCCAAAAATTAGCGGACTGGAGTTCCGCTGTGGCGACCCCTTACCGGGAAAAAGCAGAAAGACAAACAAACAAACTTTTTGATTAGTGCCATTGAGTCTTTCACACCACCTGAGCTACCACCAACTTAGTCAGATGGAACATTGTTTTAATGTTTCATCTGAATTATATTCTTTTTGATGGGATGAGTAGGTAGATATAACCTGGTGGGATGCTGGCTTGTGTAGCTTATACCAGATTTATGTTATTTTGCCTACATAATATGGTGGAAAAAGACAACAATATGCCTGATGAACATATTATTAATTTATATGGAAAGTTATGTACATTGGTCATTTTGAATGGATCTTTTATGTGTATCTGTCATGCTTCTTTTAGAAGATAGACCAATTTTGCTAGTACTAGACATCCTTTAATATGTAACTGAATGTATTGTACAAAAACATTATTTTTAAACAGCAAGGGCTGTTAAAAAGTACAGCTCAAACTGATAAAAGGGTATGACAAGTTCTGGAATGAATCTTGTTTAGTAAAAGAGATGTAGCAAGATGAAATAAAAAGAACGGATGCATGACAATTTTATCTGCCTGGAAGCAGACATAGTAGATGGCAGGGATTCGGGACACTCATCTCAGGAAAGGAAGGACTTAATAACACATTTGTTTTTTTACAAGTGCTTCATTGCTTCTGATCAAATAAAGTTTAGTTACTTTATAAGTATGCCATGCTTAATTTGTAGTTCATAATGTTTTGCTTTCATTATTTCAGTTGAGAGTGCGTTCCATCTTGGCGACCATAACAGATAGTGACTTGGTATTTATCGTAATAACTTTATGTTAATAAAATCTAGATCTCATTTTAACTGAAAATATCAAAGACTTGTACTGATTTCACTTTTCTGTATAGAGCTTTGTACTTGTCTGCAATGGACAACAACTGCCTGTTCCCTGATTACCTGTAAAGAATTTCCAGGATCCTTTCAGTTTTTGTTTTCATCCATCAAAGGCTGTATGTAGCCCTGTCTGTTACGACATTTGCAAATAGGATACATCTATTAATCTTCCCATGGTCATTTAAGAGGAAAATATGTTGAATAGACTTTGAGGCACTACACTATTTATTTCATCACCCCTAACAACCTACCTCAGGCTACCACATCTGATGTGTTGTTTGGAGTATTCCAACAGTCTGTTGTCCTACTGGAGTTCACACACACCACATCAACTAGTGTTCCTTCATCCAAGTCTGCCAATACTCACTCAGACAAGTAAACAGACAAGGTTTGAGTGATTTGTCATGGTAGTTAAGCCACCCCAGATTGTATAATTAATTGAATATTCTCCAGAAATGCTCCAAGCTTTACTTAAAGGATCCTCTGCTTAAAGTTCCCAAACAATACAAGCAAGATTTTAGTTTCACAATCACTTGGAGTAGCCTATTCACATCCCCTGAATAAGGAACAGCTAAATCTGTTTAATGTCATATGTTGCTTCCCTTCAGGACACATATCTGTTAAATTTTCTTATGTAGAACCTGGCTAGTTGTTTGTGAATTCTGGAATGCATCTCTGCCATGTGTCATATAATTCTGTAAGCTGACCATGACTTTTTTTTTTCACTTCTCCCTTTCTATTGTCAAATCCATCTATCTGCTTACTTTTGATTTCTTCCACTCTCAGTATTCACTCTTGTATCTTTCTTCTTTTTTAATACTGAGACAAGGAACAAAAATAAAATAACCTGTGCAGTTCCTCAAGGATGTCATTGTTTATACATTACATGTCTTGGGTTCAGTTCCTCAAGGCTATCATTGTATATACATTACCTGTCTTGGGTTCAGTTCCTCAAGGATGTCATTGTTTATAAATTACCTGTCTTGGGTTCAGTTCCTCAAGGATGTCATTGTTTATACATTACCTGTCTTGGGTTCAGTTCCTCAAGGACATCATTGTTTATACATTACCTGTCTTGGGTTCAGTTCCTCAAGGATGTCATTGTTTATAAATTACCTGTCTTGGGTTCAGTTCCTCAAGGATGTCATTGTTTATACATTACCTGTCTTGGGTTCAGTTCCTTAATGACGTCATTGTTTATACATTAACTGTCCTGGGTTCAGTTCCTCAAGAACATCATTGTTTATACATTACTTGCCTTGGGTTCAGTTCCTCAAGGATGTCATTGTTAATACATTACCTGTCTTGGGTTCAGTTCCTCAAAGATGTCATTGTTTATACATTACCTGTCTTCAGTTCAGTTCCTCAATGACGTCATTGTTTATACATTAACTGTCTTGGGTTCAGTTCCTCAAGGACATCATTGTTTATACATTACTTTTCTTGGGTTCAGTTCCTCAAGGATGTCATTGTTTATACATTACCTGTCTTGGGTTTAGTTCCTCAAGGATGGCATTGTTTATACATTACCTGTCTTGGGTTCAGTTCCTCAAGGATGGCATTGTTTATACATTACCTGTCTTGGGTTCAGTTCTTTAAGGATGGCATTGTTTATCATTTACCTGTCTTGGGTTCATTTCCTCAAGGATGTCATTGTTTACACATTACCTGTCTTGGGTTCAGTTCCTCAAGGATGTCATTGTTTATACATTACCTGTCTTGGGTTCAGTTCCTCAAGGATGTCATTGTTTATACATTACCTGTCTTGGGTTCAGTTCCTCAAGGATGTCATTGTTTATACATTACCTGTCTTGGGTTCAGTTCCTCAAGGATGTCATTGTTTATACATTACCTGTCTTGGGTTCAGTTCCTCAAGGATGTCATTGTTTATACATTACCTGTCTTGGGTTCAGTTCCTCAAGGATGTCATTGTTTATACATTACCTGTCTTGGGTTCAGTTCCTCAAGGATGTCATTGTTTATACATTACCTGTCTTGGGTTCAGTTCCTCAAGGATGTCATTGTTTATAAATTACCTGTCTTGGGTTCAGCTCCTCAAGGATGTCATTGTTTATACATTTCATGTCTTGGGTTCAGTTCCTCAAGGATGTCATTGTTTATACATTACCTTTCTTGGGTTCAGTTCCTCAAGGATGTCATTGTTTATACATTACCTGTCTTGGGTTCAGTTCCTCAAGGATGTCATTGTTTATACATTACCTGTCTTGGGTTCAGTTCCTCAAGGATGTCATTGTTTATACATTACCTGTCTTGGGTTCAGTTCCTCAAGGATGTCATTGTTTATACATTACCTGTCTTGGGTTCAGTTCCTCAAGGATGTCATTGTTTATACATTACCTGTCTTGGGTTCAGTTCCTCAAGGATGGCATTGTTTATACATTACCTGTCTTGGGTTCAGTTCCTCAAGGATGTCATTGTTTATACATTACCTGTCTTGGGTTCAGTTCCTCAAGGATGTCATTGTTTATACATTACCTGTCTTGGGTTCAGTTCCTCAAGGATGTCATTGTTTATACATTACCTGTCTTGGGTTCAGTTCCTCAAGGATGGCATTGTTTATACATTACCTGTCTTGGGTTCAGTTCCTCAAGGATGGCATTGTTTATACATTACCTGTCTTGGGTTCAGTTCCTCAAGGATGTCATTGTTTATACATTACCTGTCTTGGGTTCAGTTCCTCAAGGATGTCATTGTTTATACATTACCTGTCTTGGGTTCAGTTCCTCAAGGATGTCATTGTTTATACATTACCTGTCTTGGGTTCAGTTCCTCAAGGATGTCATTGTTTATACATTACCTGTCTTGGGTTCAGTTCCTCAAGGATGTCATTGTTTATACATTACCTGTCTTGGGTTCAGTTCCTCAAGGATGTCATTGTTTATACATTACCTGTCTTGGGTTCAGTTCCTCAAGGATGGCATTGTTTATACATTACCTGTCTTGGGTTCAGTTCCTCAAGGATGTCATTGTTTATACATTACCTGTCTTGGGTTCAGTTCCTCAAGGATGTCATTGTTTATACATTACCTGTCTTGGGTTCAGTTCCTCAAGGATGTCATTGTTTATACATTACCTGTCTTGGGTTCAGTTCCTCAAGGATGGCATTGTTTATACATTACCTGTCTTGGGTTCAGTTCCTCAAGGATGTCATTGTTTATACATTACCTGTCTTGGGTTCAGTTCCTCAAGGATGTCATTGTTTATACATTACCTGTCTTGGGTTCAGTTCCTCAAGGATGGCATTGTTTATACATTACCTGTCTTGGGTTCAGTTCCTCAAGGATGGCATTGTTTATACATTACCTGTCTTGGGTTCAGTTCCTCAAGGATGTCATTGTTTATACATTACCTGTCTTGGGTTCAGTTCCTCAAGGATGTCATTGTTTATACATTACCTGTCTTGGGTTCAGTTCCTCAAGGATGTCATTGTTTATACATTACCTGTCTTGGGTTCAGTTCCTCAAGGATGTCATTGTTTATACATTACCTGTCTTGGGTTCAGTTCCTCAAGGATGTCATTGTTTATACATTACCTGTCTTGGGTTCAGTTCCTCAAGGATGTCATTGTTTATACATTACCTGTCTTGGGTTCAGTTCCTCAAGGATGTCATTGTTTATACATTACCTGTCTTGGGTTCAGTTCCTCAAGGATGTCATTGTTTATACATTACCTGTCTTGGGTTCAGTTCCTCAAGGATGTCATTGTTTATACATTACCTGTCTTGGGTTCAGTTCCTCAAGGATGGCATTGTTTATACATTACCTGTCTTGGGTTCAGTTCCTCAAGGATGTCATTGTTTATACATTACCTGTCTTGGGTTCAGTTCCTCAAGGATGTCATTGTTTATACATTACCTGTCTTGGGTTCAGTTCCTCAAGGATGTCATTGTTTATACATTACCTGTCTTGGGTTCAGTTCCTCAAGGATGTCATTGTTTATACATTACCTGTCTTGGGTTCAGTTCCTCAAGGATGTCATTGTTTATACATTACCTGTCTTGGGTTCAGTTCCTCAAGGATGTCATTGTTTATACATTACCTGTCTTGGGTTCAGTTCCTCAAGGATGTCATTGTTTATACATTACCTGTCTTGGGTTCAGTTCCTCAAGGATGTCATTGTTTATACATTACCTGTCTTGGGTTCAGTTCCTCAAGGATGTCATTGTTTATACATTACCTGTCTTGGGTTCAGTTCCTCAAGGATGTCATTGTTTATACATTACCTGTCCTGGGATTTGTTCCTCAATGATGTCATTGTTTATACATTACCTGTCTTGGGTTCAGTTCCTCAAGGATGTCATTTTTTATACATTACCTGTCTTGGGTTCAGTTCCTCAATGATGTCATTGTTTATACATTACCTGTCTTGGGTTCAGTTCCTCAAGGATGTCATTGTTTATACATTACCTGTCTTGGGTTCAGTTCCTCAAGGATGTCATTGTTTATACATTACCTGTCTTGGGTTCAGTTCCTCAAGGATGTCATTGTTTATACATTACCTGTCTTGGGTTCAGTTCCTCAAGGATGTCATTGTTTATACATTACCTGTCTTGGGTTCAGTTCCTCAAGGATGTCATTGTTTATACATTACCTGTCTTGGGTTCAGTTCCTCAAGGATGTCATTGTTTATACATTACCTGTCTTGGGTTCAGTTCCTCAAGGATGGCATTGTTTATACATTACCTGTCTTGGGTTCAGTTCCTCAAGGATGTCATTGTTTATACATTACCTGTCTTGGGTTCAGTTCCTCAAGGATGTCATTGTTTATACATTACCTGTCTTGGGTTCAGTTCCTCAAGGATGGCATTGTTTATACATTACCTGTCTTGGGTTCAGTTCCTCAAGGATGTCATTGTTTATACATTACCTGTCTTGGGTTCAGTTCCTCAAGGATGTCATTGTTTATACATTACCTGTCTTGGGTTCAGTTCCTCAAGGATGTCATTGTTTATACATTACCTGTCTTGGGTTCAGTTCCTCAAGGATGTCATTGTTTATACATTACCTGTCTTGGGTTCAGTTCCTCAAGGATGTCATTGTTTATACATTACCTGTCTTGGGTTCAGTTCCTCAAGGATGGCATTGTTTATACATTACCTGTCTTGGGTTCAGTTCCTCAAGGATGTCATTGTTTATACATTACCTGTCTTGGGTTCAGTTCCTCAAGGATGTCATTGTTTATACATTACCTGTCTTGGGTTCAGTTCCTCAAGGATGTCATTGTTTATACATTACCTGTCTTGGGTTCAGTTCCTCAAGGATGTCATTGTTTATACATTACCTGTCTTGGGTTCAGTTCCTCAAGGATGTCATTGTATATTCATTTCCTGTCTTGGGTTCAGTTCCTCAAGGATGTCATTGTTTATACATTACCTGTCTTGGGTTCAGTTCCTCAAGGATGTCATTGTTTATACATTACCTGTCTTGGGTTCAGTTCCTCAAGGATGTCATTGTTTATACATTACCTGTCTTGGGTTCAGTTCCACAAGGATGTCATTGTTTATACATTACCTGTCTTGGGTTCAGTTCCTCAAGGATGTCATTGTTTATACATTACTTGTCTTAAGTTCAGTTCCTCAAGGATGTCATTGTTTATACATTTCCTGTCTTGGGATCAGTTCCTCATGGATGTCATTGTTTACACATTACCTGTCTTGGGTTCAGTTCCTCAAGGATGTCATTGTTTATTCATTACCTGTCTTGGGTTCAGTTCCTCAAGGATGTCATTGATTATACATTACCTGTCTTGGGTTCAGTTCCTCAAGGATGTCATTGATTATACATTACCTGTCTTGGGTTCAGTTCCTCAAGGATGTCATTGATTATACATTACCTGTCTTGGGTTCAGTTCCTCAAGGATGTCATTGTTTATACATTACCTGTCTTGGGTTCAGTTCCTCAAGGATGTCATTGTTTATACATTACCTGTCTTGGGTTCAGTTCCTCAAGGATGTCATTGTTTATACATTACCTGTCTTGGGTTCAGTTCCTCAAGGATGTCATTGTTTATACATTACCTGTCTTGGGTTCAGTTCCTCAAGGATGTCATTGTTTATACATTACCTGTCTTGGGTTTAGTTCCTCAATGATGGCATTGTTTATACATTACTTGTCTTGGGTTCAGTTCCACAAGGATGGCATTGTTTATACATTACCTGTCTTGGGTTCAGTTCCTCAAGGATGTCATTGTTTATACATTACCTGTCTTGGGTTCAGTTCCTCAAGGATGTCATTGTTTATACATTACCTGTCTTGGGTTCAGTTCCTCAAGGATGTCATTGTTTATACATTACCTGTCTTGGGTTCAGTTCCTCAAGGATGTCATTGTTTATACATTACCTGTCTTGGGTTCAGTTCCTCAAGGATGTCATTGTTTATACATTACCTGTCTTGGGTTCAGTTCCTCAAGGATGTCATTGATTATACATTACCTGTCTTGGGTTCAGTTCCTCAAGGATGTCATTGTTTACACATTACCTGTCTTGGGTTCAGTTCCTCAAGGATGTCATTGTTTATACATTACCTGTCTTGGGTTCAGTTCCTCAAGGATGTCATTGTTTATACATTACCTGTCTTGGGATCAGTTCCTCAAGGATGTCATTGTTTATACATTACCTGTCTTGGGTTCAGTTCCTCAAGGATGTCATTGTTTATACATTACCTGTCTTGGGTTCAGTTCCTCAAGGATGTCATTGTTTATACATTACCTGTCTTGGGTTCAGTTCCTCAAGGATGTCATTGTTTATACATTACCTGTCTTGGGTTCAGTTCCTCAAGGATGTCATTGTTTATACATTACCTGTCTTGGGTTCAGTTCCTCAAGGATGTCATTGTTTATACATTACCTGTCTTGGGTTCAGTTCCTCAAGGATGTCATTGTTTATACATTACCTGTCTTGGGATCAGTTCCTCAAGGATGTCATTGTTTATACATTACCTGTCTTGGGTTCAGTTCCTCAAGGATGTCATTGTTTATACATTACCTGTCTTGGGTTCAGTTCCTCAAGGATGGCATTGTTTATACATTACCTGTCTTGGGTTCAGTTCCTCAAGGATGTCATTGTTTATACATTACCTGTCTTGGGTTCAGTTCCTTAAGGATGTCATTGTTTATACATTACCTGTCTTTGTTCAGTTCCTCAAGGATGTCATTGTTTATACATTACCTGTCTTGGGTTCAGTTCCTCAAGGATGTCATTGTTTATACATTACCTGTCTTGGGTTCAGTTCCTCAAGGATGTCATTGTTTATACATTACCTGTCTTGGGTTCAGTTCCTCAAGGATGTCATTGTTTATACATTACCTGTCTTGGGTTCAGTTCCTCAAGGATGTCATTGTTTATACATTACCTGTCTTGGGTTCAGTTCCTCAAGGATGGCATTGTTTATACATTACCTGTCTTGGGTTCAGTTCCTCAAGGATGTCATTGTTTATACATTACCTGTCTTGGGTTCAGTTCCTCAAGGATGTCATTGTTTATACATTACCTGTCTTGGGTTCAGTTCCTCAAGGATGTCATTGTTTATACATTACCTGTCTTGGGTTCAGTTCCTCAAGGATGTCATTGTTTATACATTACCTGTCTTGGGTTCAGTTCCTCAAGGATGTCATTGTTTATACATTACCTGTCTTGGGTTCAGTTCCTCAAGGATGTCATTGTTTATATATTACCTGTATTGGCTTCAGTTCCTCAAGGATGTCATTGTTTATACATTACTTGTCTTAAGTTCAGTTCCTCAAGGATGTCATTGTTTATACATTACCTGTCTTGGGTTCAGTTCCTCAAGGATGTCATTGTTTATACATTACCTGTCTTGGGTTCAGTTCCTCAAGGATGTCATTGTTTATTCATTACCTGTCGGGTTCAGTTCCTCAAGGATGTCATTGATTATACATTACCTGTCTTGGATTCAGTACCTCAAGGATGTCATTGTTTATACACTGCCTGTCTTGGGTACAGTTCCTCAAAGATGGCATTGTTTATACATTACTTGTCTTCGGTTACGATCCTCAAGGATGTCATTGTTTATACACTGCCTGTCTTGGGTACAGTTCCTCAAGGATGTCATTGTTTATACATTACCTGTCTTGGGTTCAGTTCCTCAAGGATGTCATTGTTTATACATTACCTGTCTTGGGTTCAGTTCCTCAAGGATGTCATTGTTTATACATTACCTGTCTTGGGTTCAGTTCCTCAAGGATGTCATTGTTTATACATTACCTGTCTTGGGTTCAGTTCCTCAAGGATGTCATTGTTTATACATTACCTGTCTTGGGTTCAGTTCCTCAAGGATGTCATTGTTTATACATTACCTGTCTTGGGTTCAGTTCCTCAAGGATGTCATTGTTTATACATTACCTGTCTTGGGTTCAGTTCCTCAAGGATGTCATTGTTTACACATTACCTGTCTTGGGTTCAATTCCTCAAGGAGGTTATCATTTATACATTACTTGTCTTGGGTTCAGTTCCTCAAGGATGTCATTGTTTATACATTACCTGTCTTGGGTTCAGTTCCTCAAGGATGTCATTGTTTATACATTACC
Source organism: Protopterus annectens (assembly GCF_019279795.1). Taxonomy (NCBI): domain Eukaryota; kingdom Metazoa; phylum Chordata; order Ceratodontiformes; family Protopteridae; genus Protopterus; species Protopterus annectens. The sequence goes on from NC_056744.1 coordinate 1,404,658,083, forward strand.
TGTCTTGGGTTCAGTTCCTCAAGGATGTCATTGTTTATACATTACCTGTCTTGGGTTCAGTTCCTCAAGGATGTCATTGTTTATACATTACCTGTCTTGGGTTCAGTTCCTCAAGGATGTCATTGTTTATACATTACCTGTCTTGGGTTCAGTTCCTCAAGGATGTCATTGTTTATACATTACCTGTCTTGGGTTCAGTTCCACAAGGATGGCATTGTTTATACATTACCTGTCTTGGGTTCAGTTCCTCAAGGATGTCATTGTTTATACATTACCTGTCTTGGGTTCAGTTCCTCAAGGATGTCATTGTTTATACATTACCTGTCTTGGGTTCAGTTCCTCAAGGATGTCATCATTTATACATTACCTGTCTTGGGTTCAGTTCCTCAAGGATGTCATTGTTTATACATTACCTGTCTTGGGTTCAGTTCCTCAAGGATGTCATTGTTTATACATTACCTGTCTTGGGTTCAGTTCCTCAAGGATGTCATTGTTTATACATTACCTGTCTTGGGTTCAGTTCCTCAAGGATGTCATTGTTTATACATTACCTGTCTTGGGTTCAGTTCCTCAAGGATGTCATTGTTTATACATTACCTGTCTTGGGTTCAGTTCCTCAAGGATGTCATTGTTTATACATTACCTGTCTTGGGTTCAGTTCCTCAAGGATGGCATTGTTTATACATTACCTGTCTTGGGTTCAGTTCCTCAAGGATGTCATTGTTTATACATTACCTGTCTTGGGTTCAGTTCCTCAAGGATGTCATTGTTTATACATTACCTGTCTTGGGTTCAGTTCCTCAAGGATGTCATTGTTTATACATTACCTGTCTTGGGTTCAGTTCCTCAAGGATGTCATTGTTTATACATTACCTGTCTTGGGTTCAGTTCCTCAAGGATGTCATTGTTTATACATTACCTGTCTTGGGTTCAGTTCCTCAAGGACGTCATTGTTTATACATTACCTGTCTTGGGTTCAGTTCCTCAAGGATGTCATTGTTTATACATTACCTGTCTTGGTTTCTGTTCCTCAAGGATGTCCGTGTTTATACATTACCTGTGTTGGGTTCAGTTCCTCAAGGATGTCATTGTTTATACATTACCTGTCTTGGGTTCAGTTCCTTAAGGATGTCATTGTTTATACATTACCTGTCTTGGGTTCAGTTCCTCAAGGATGTCATTGTTTATACATTACCTGTCTTGGGTTCAGTTCCTCAAGGATGTCATTGTTTATTCATTACCTGTCTTGGGTTCAGTTCCTCAAGGATGTCATTGTTTATAGATTACCTGTCTTGGGTTCATTTCCTCAAGGATGTCATTGTTTATACATTACCTGTCTTGGTTTCAGTTCCTCAAGGATGTCATTGTTTATACATCCCCTGTCTTGGGTTCCTTTCCTCAAGGATGTCATTGTTTATACATTACCTGTCTTGGGTTCAGTTCCTCAAGGATGTCATTGTTTATACATTACCTGTCTTGGGTTCAGTTCCTCAAGGATGTCATTGTTTATACATTACCTGTCTTGGGTTCAGTTCCTCAAGGATGTCATTGTTTATACATTACCTGTCTTGGGTTCAGTTCCTCAAGGATGTCATTGTTTATACATTACCTGTCTTGGGTTCAGTTCCTCAAGGATGTCATTGTTTATACATTACCTGTCTTGGGTTCAGTTCCTCAAGGATGTCATTGTTTATACATTTCCTGTCTTGGGTGCAGTTCCTCAAGGATATCATTGTTTATTCATTACCTGTCTTGGGTTCAGTTCCTCAAGGATGTCATTGTTTATGCATTACCTGTCTTGGGTTCAGTTCCTCAAGGATGTCATTGTTTATACATTAACTGTCTTGGGTTCAGTTCCTCAAGTATGTCATTGTTTATACATTACCTGTCTTGGGTTCAGTTCCTCAAGGATGTCATTGTTTATACATTACCTGTCTTGTGTTCAGTTTCACAAGGATGGCATTGTTTACATATTACCTGTATTTGCTTCAGTTCCTCAAGGATGTCATTGTTTATACGTTACCTGTCTTGGGTTCAGTTCCTCAAGGATGTCATTGTTTATACATTACCTGTCTTGGGTTCAGTTCCTCAAGGATGTCATTGTTTATACATTACCTGTCTTGGGTTCATTTCCTCAAGGATGTCATTGTTTATACATTACCTGTCTTGGGTTCAGTTCCTCAAGGATGTCATTGTTTATACATTACCTGTCTTGGGTTCAGTTCCTCAAGGATGTCATTGTTTATACATTACCTGTCTTGGGTTCAGTTCCTCAAGGATGTCATTGTTTATACATTACCTGTCTTGGGTTCAGTTCCTCAAGGATGTCATTGTTTATACATTACCTGTCTTGGGTTCAGTTCCTCAAGGATGTCATTGTTTATACATTACCTGTCTTGGGTTCAGTTCCTCAAGGATGTCATTGTTTATACATTACCTGTCTTGGGTTCAGTTCCTCAAGGATTTCATTGTTTATACATTACCTGTCTTGGGTTCAGTTCCTCAAGGATGTCATTGTTTATACATTACCTGTCTTGGGTTCAGTTCCTCAAGGATGTCATTGTTTATACATTACCTGTCTTGGGTTCAGTTCCTCAAGGATGTCATTGTTTATACATTACCTGTCTTGGGTTCAGTTCCTCAAGGATGTCATTGTTTATACATTACCTGTCTTGGGTTCAGTTCCTCAAGGATGGCATTGTTTATACATTACCTGTCTTGGGTTCAGTTCCTCAAGGATGTCATTGTTTATACATTACCTGTCTTGGGTTCAGTTCCTCAAGGATGGCATTGTTTATACATTACCTGTCTTGGGTTCAGTTCCTCAAGGATGTCATTGTTTATACATTACCTGTCTTGGGTTCAGTTCCTCAAGGATGTCATTGTTTATACATTACCTGTCTTGGGTTCAGTTCCTCAAGGATGTCATTGTTTATACATTACCTGTCTTGGGTTCAGTTCCTCAAGGATGTCATTGTTTATACATTACCTGTCTTGGGTTCAGTTCCTCAAGGATGTCATTGTTTACACATTACCTGTCTTGGGTTCAGTTCCTCAAGGATGTCATTGTTTATACATTACCTGTCTTGGGTTCAGTTCCTCAAGGATGTCATTGTTTATACATTACCTGTCTTGGGATCAGTTCCTCAAGGATGTCATTGTTTATACATTACCTGTCTTGGGTTCAGTTCCTCAAGGTTGTCATTGTTTATACATTACCTGTCTTGGGTTCAGTTCCTCAAGGATGTCATTGTTTATACATTACCTGTCTTGGGTTCAGTTCCTCAAGGATGTCATTGTTTATACATTACCTGTCTTGGGTTCAGTTCCTCAAGGATGTCATTGTTTATACATTACCTGTCTTGGGTTCAGTTCCTCAAGGATGTCATTGTTTATACATTACCTGTCTTGGGTTCAGTTCCTCAAGGATGTCATTGTTTATACATTACCTGTCTTGGGTTCAGTTCCTCAAGGATGTCATTGTTTATACATTACCTGTATTGGGTTCAGTTCCTCAAGGATGTCATTGTTTATACATTACCTGTCTTGGGTTCAGTTCCTCAAGGATGTCATTGTTTATACATTACCTGTCTTGGGTTCAGTTCCTCAAGGATGTCATTGTTTATACATTACCTGTCTTGGGTTCAGTTCCTCAAGGATGTCATTGTTTATACATTACCTGTCTTGGGTTCAGTTCCTCAAGTATGTCATCATTTATACATCACCTGTCTTGGGATCAGTTCCTCAAGGATGTCATTGTTTATACATTACCTGTCTTGGGTTCAGTTCCTCAAGGATGTCATTGTTTATACATTACCTGTCTTGGGTTCAGTTCCTCAAGGATGTCATTGTTTATACATTACCTGTCTTGGGTTCAGTTCCTCAAGGATGTCATTTTTTATACATTACCTGTCTTGGGTTCAGTTCCTCAAGGATGTCATTGTTTATACATTACCTGTCTTGGGTTCAGTTCCTCAAGGATGTCATTGTTTATACATTACCTGTCTTGGGTTCAGTTCCTCAAGGATGTCATTGTTTATACATTACCTGTCTTGGGTTCAGTTCCACAAGGATGTCATTTTTTATACATTACCTGTCTTTGTTTCAGTTCCTTAAGGATGGCATTGTTTGTACATTACCTGTCTTGGGTTCAGTTCCTCAAGGATGTCATTGTTTATACATTACCTGTCTTGGGTTCAGTTCCTCAAGGATGTCATTGTTTATACATTACCTGTCTTTTGTTCAGTTCCTCAAGGATGTCATTGTTTATACATTACCTGTCTTGGGTTCAGTTCCTCAAGGATGTCATTGTTTATACATTACCTGTCTTGGGTTCAGTTCCTCAAGGATGGCATTGTTTATACATTACCTGTCTTGGGTTCAGTTCCTCAAGGATGTCAATGTTTATACATTACCTGTCTTAGATTCAGTTCATCAAAGATGTCATTGTTTATACATTACCTGTCATGGGTTCAGTTCCTCAAGGATGGCATTGTTTATACATTACCTGTCTTGGGTTCAGTTCCTCAAGGATGTCATTGTTTATACATTACCTGCCTTGGGTTCAGTTCCTCAGTGATGTCATTGTTTATACATTACCTGTCTTGGGTTCAGTTCCTCAAGGATGTCATTGTTTATACATTACCTGTCTTGGGTTCAGTTCCTCAAGGATGTCATTGTTTATACATTACCTGTCTTGGGTTCAGTTCCTCAAGGATGTCATTGTTTATACATTACCTGTCTTGGGTTCAGTTCCTCAAGGATGTCATTGTTTATACATTACCTGTCTTGGGTTCAGTTCCTCAAGGATGTCATTGTTTATACATTACCTGTCTCGGGTTCAGTTCCTCAAGGATGTCATTGTTTATACATTACCTGTCTTGGGTTCAGTTCCTCAAGGATGGCATTGTTTATACATTACCTGTCTTGGGTTCAGTTCCTCAAGGATGTCATTGTTTATACATTACCTGTCTTGGGTTCAGTTCCTCTAGGATGTCATTGTTTATACATTACCTGTCTTGGGTTCAGTTCCTCAAGGATGTCATTGTTTATACATTACCTGTCTTGGGTTCAGTTCCTCAAGGATGTCATTGTTTATACATTACCTGTCTTGGGTTCAGTTCCTCAAGGACGTCATTGTTTATACATTACCTGTCTTGGGTTCAGTTCCTCAAGGATGTCATTGTTTATACATTACCTGTCTTGGGTTCAGTTCCTCAAGGATGGCATTGTTTATACATTACCTGTCTTGGGTTCAGTTCTTTAAGGATGGCATTGTTTATCATTTACCTGTCTTGGGTTCATTTCCTCAAGGATGTCATTGTTTATACATTACCTGTCTTGGGTTCAGTTCCTCAAGGATGTCATTGTTTATACATTACCTGTCTTGGGTTCAGTTCCTCAAGGATGGCATTGTTTATACATTACATATCTTGGGTTCACTTCCTCAAGGATGTCATTGTTTACACATTACCTGCCTTGGTTCAGTTCCTCAGTGATGTCATTGTTTATACATTACCTGTCCTGGGTTCAGTTCTTCAAGGATGTCATTGTTTATACGTTACTTGTCTTGGGTTCAGCTCCTCAAGGATGTCATTGTTAATACATTACCTGTCTTGGGTTCAGTTCCTCAAGGACATCATTGTTTATACATTACCTGTCTTGGGTTCAGTTCCTCAAGGATGTCATTGTTTATACATTACCTGTCTTGGGTTCAGTTCCTCAAGGATGTCATCGTTTATTCATTACCTTTCCTGGGTTCAGTTCCTCAATGATGTCACGGTTTATACATTACCTGTCTTGGGTTCAGTTCCTCAAGGATGTCATTGTTTATACATTACCTGTCTTGGGTTCAGTTCCTCAAGGATGTCATTGTTTATACATTACCTGTCTTGGGTTCAGTTCCTCAAGGATGTCATTGTTTATACATTACCTGTCTTGGGTTCAGTTCCTCAAGGATGTCATTGTTTATACATTACCTGTCTTGGGTTCAGTTCCTCAAGGATGTCATTGTTTATACATTACCTGTCTTGGGTTCAGTTCCTCAAGGATGTCATTGTTTATACATTACCTGTCTTGGGTTCAGTTCCTCAAGGATGTCATTGTTTATACATTACCTGTCTTGGGTTCAGTTCCTCAAGGATGCCATTGTTTATACATTACCAGTCTTGGGTTCAGTTCCTCAAGGATGTCATTGTTTATACATTACCTGTCTTGGGTTCAGTTCCTCAAGGATGTCATTGTTTATACATTACCTGTCTTGGGTTCAGTTCCTCAAGGATGTCATTGTTTATACATTACCTGTCATTGGTTCAGTTCCTCAAGGACGTCATTGTTTATACATTACCTGTCTTGGGTTCATTTTCTCAAGGATGTCATTGTTTATACATTACCTGTCTTGGGTTCAGTTCCTCAAGGATGGCATTGTTTATACATTACCTGTCTTGGGTTCAGTTCCTCAAGGATGTCATTGTTTATACATTACCTGTCTTGGGTTCAGTTCCTCAAGGATGTCATTGTTTATACATTACCTGTCTTGGGTTCAGTTCCTCAAGGATGTCATTGTTTATACATTACCTGTCTTGGGTTCAGTTCCTCAAGGATGTCATTGTTTATACATTACCTGTCTTGGGTTCAGTTCCTCAAGGATGTCATTGTTTATACATTTCTTGTCTTGGGTTCAGTTCCTCAAGGATGTCATTGTTTATACATTACCTGTCTTGGGTTCAGTTCCTCAAGGATGTCATTGTTTATACATTACCTGTCCTGGGTTCAGTTCTTCAAGGATGTCATTGTTTATACGTTACTTGTCTTGGGTTCAGCTCCTCAAGGATGTCATTGTTAATACATTACCTGTCTTGGGTTCAGTTCCTCAAGGACATCATTGTTTATACATTACCTGTCTTGGGTTCAGTTCCTTAAGGATGTCATTGTTTATACATTACCTATCTCGGGTTCAGTTCCTCAAGGATGTCATTGTTTATACATTACCTGTCTCGGGTTCAGTTCCTCAAGGATGTCATTGTTTATACATTACCTGTCTTGGGTTCAGTTCCTCAAGGACATCATTGTTTATACATTACCTGTCTTGGGTTCAGTTCCTCAAGGATGTCATTGTTTATTCATTACCTGTCATGGGTTCAGTTCCTCATGGATGGCATTGTTTATACATTACCTGTCTTCGGTTCAGTACCTCAAGGATGTCATTGATTATACATTACCTGTATTGGGTTCTGTTCCTCAAGGACATCATTGTTTATACATTACCTGTCTTGGGTTCAGTTATACATTACCTGTCTTGGGTTCAGTTCCTCAAGGATGTCATTGTTTATACATTACCTGTCTTGGGTTCAGTTCCTCAAGGATGTCATTGTTTATACATTACCTGTCTTGGGTTCAGTTCCTCAAGGATGTCATTGTTTATACATTACCTGTCTTGGGTTCAGTTCCTCAAGGATGTCATTGTTTATACATTACCTGTCTTGGGTTCAGTTCCTCAAGGATGTCATTGTTTATACATTACCTGTCTTGGGTTCAGTTCCTCAAGGATGGGATTGTATATACATTACCTGTCTTGGGTTCAGTTCCTCAAGGATGGCATTGTTTATACATTACCTGTCTTTGGTTCAGTTCCTCAAGGATGGCATTGTTTATACATTACCTGTCTTGGGTTCAGTTCCTCAAGGATGGCATTGTTTATACATTACCTGTCTTGGGTTCAGTTCCTCAAGGATATCATTGTTTATACATTATCTGTCTTGGGTTCAGTTCCTCAAGGATTCATCATTTATACATTACCTGTCTTGGGTTTGGTTCCTCAAGGATGTCATTGTTTATACATTACCTGTCTTGGGTTCAGTTCCTCAAGGATGTCATTGTTTATACATTACCTGTCTTGGGTTCAGTTCCTCAAGGATGTCATTGTTTATACATTACCTGTCTTGGGTTCAGTTCCTCAAGGATGTCATTGTTTATACATTACCTGTCTTGGGGTCAGTTCCTCATGGATGTCATTGTTTATACATTACCTGTCTTGGGTTCAGTTCCTCAAGGATGTCATTGTTTATACATTACCTGTCTTGGGTTCAGTTCCTCAAGGATGTCATTGTTTATACATTACCTGTCTTGGGTTCAGTTCCTCAAGGATGTCATTGTTTATACATTACCTGTCTTGGGTTCAGTTCCTCAAGGATGTCATTGTTTATACATTACCTGTCTTGGGTTCAGTTCCTCAAGGATGTCATTGTTTATACATTACCTGTCTTGGGTTCAGTTCCTCAAGGATGTCATTGTTTATACATTACCTGTCTTGGGTTCAGTTCCTCAAGGATGGCATTGTTTATACATTACCTGTCTTGGGTTCAGTTCCTCAAGGATGTCATTGTTTATACATTACCTGTCTTGGGTTCAGTTCCTCAAGGATGTCATTGTTTATACATTACCTGTCTTGGGTTCAGTTCCTCAAGGATGTCATTGTTTATACATTACCTGTCTTGGGTTCAGTTCCTCAAGGATGTCATTGTTTATACATTACCTGTCTTGGGTTCAGTTCCTCAAGGATGTCATTGTTTATACATTACCTGTCTTGGGTTCAGTTCCTCAAGGATGTCATTGTTTATACATTACCTGTCTTGGGTTCAGTTCCTCAAGGATGTCATTGTTTATACATTACCTGTCTTGGGTTCAGTTCCTCAAGGATGTCATTGTTTATACATTACCTGTCTTGGGTTCAGTTCCTCAAGGATGTCATTGTTTATACATTACCTGTCTTGGGTTCAGTTCCACAAGGTTGTCATTTTTTATAAATTACCTGTCTTGGGGTTAGTTTCACAAGGATGGCATTGTTTATATATTACCTGTCTTGGCTTCAGTTCCTCAAGGATGTCATTGTTTATACATTACCTGTCTTGGGTTCAGTTCCTCAAGGATGTCATTGTTTATACATTACCTGTCTTGGGTTCAGTTCCTCAAGGATGTCATTGTTTATACATTACCTGTCTTGGGTTCAGTTCCTCAAGGATGTCATTGTTTATACATTACCTGTCTTGGGTTCAGTTCCTCAAGGATGTCATTGTTTATACATTACCTGTCTTGGGTTCAGTTCCTCAAGGATGTCATTGTTTATACATTACCTGTCTTGGGTTCAGTTCCTCAAGGATGTCATTGTTTATACATTACCTGTCTTGGGTTCAGTTCCTCAAGGATGTCATTGTTTATACATTACCTGTCTTGGGTTCAGTTCCTCAAGGATGTCATTGTTTATACATTACCTGTCTTGGGTTCAGTTCCTCAAGGATGGCATTGTTTATACATTACCTGTCTTGGTTTCAGTTCTTTAAGGATGGCATTGTTTATACATCACCTGTCTTGGGTTCATTTCCTCAACGGTGTCATTGTTTATACATTACCTGTCTTGGGATAAGTTGCTCAAGGATGTCATTGTTTACACATTACCTGTCTTGGGTTCAATTCCTCAAGGAGGTCATTGTTTATACATTACTTGTCTTGGGTTCAGTTCCTCAAGGATGTCATTGTTTATACATTACCTGTCTTGGGTTCAGTTCCTCAAGGATGTCATTGTTTATACATTACATGTCTTGGTTTCAGTTCTTTAAGGATGGCATTGTTTATACATTACCTGTCTTGGGTTCATTTCCTCAAGGATGTCATTGTTTATACATTACCTGTCTTGGGTTCAGTTCCTCAAGGATGTCATTGTTTATACATTACCTGTCTTGGGTTCAGTTCCTCAAGGATGTCATTGTTTATACATTACCTGTCTTGGGTTCAGTTCCTCAAGGATGTCATTGTTTATACATTACCTGTCTTGGGTTCAGTTCCTCAAGGAACTCATTGTTTATACATTACCTGTCTTGGGTACAGTTCCTCAAGGATGTCATTGTTTATACATTACCTATCTTGGGTTCAGTTCCTCAAGGATGGCATTGTTTATACATTACCTGTCTTGGGTTCAGTTCCTCAAGGATGGCATTGTTTATACATTACCTGTCTTGGGTTCAGTTCCTCAAGGATGGCATTGTTTATACATTACCTGTCTTTTGTTCAGTTCCTCAAGGATGTCATTGTTTATACATTACCTGTCTTGGGTTCAGTTCCTCAAGGATGTCATTGTTTATACATGACCTGCCTTGGGTTCAGTTCCTCAGTGATGTCATTGTTTATACATTACTGTCTTGGGGTCAGTTCCTCAAGGATGTCATTGTTTGTACGTTTCTTGTCTTGGGATCAGCTCCTCATGGATGTCATTTTTAATACATTACCTGTCTTAGGTTCAGTTCCTCAAGGATGTCATTGTTTATACATTACCTGTCTTGGGTTCAGTTCCTCAAGGATGTCATTGTTTATACATTACCTGTCTTGGGTTCAGTTCCTCAAGGATGTCATTGTTTATACATTACCTGTCTTGGGTTCAGTTCCTCAAGGATGTCATTGTTTATACATTACCTGTCTTGGGTTCAGTTCCTCAAGGATGTCATTGTTTATTCATTACCTGTCTTTTGTTCAGTTCCTCAAGGATGTCATTGTTTATACATTACCTGTATTGGGTTCAGTTCCTCAAGGACATCATTGTTTATACATTACCTGTCTTGGGTTCAGTTCCTCAAGGATGTCATTGTTTATACATTACCTGTCTTGGGTTCAGTTCCTCAAGGATGGCATTGTTTATACATTACCTGTCTTGGGTTCAGTTCCTCAAGGATGTCATTGTTTATACATTACCTGTCTTGGGTTCAGTTCCTCAAGGATGTCATTGTTTATACATTACCTGTCTTGGGTTCAGTTCCTCAAGGATGTCATTGTTTATACATTACCTGTCTTGGGTTCAGTTCCTCAAGGATGTCATTGTTTACACATTACCTGTCTTGGTTCAATTCCTCAAGGATGTCATCATTTATACATTACCTGTCTTGGGTTCATTTCCTCAAGGATGTCATTGTTTATACATTACCTGTCTTGGGTTCAGTTCCTCAAGGATGTCATTGTTTATACATTACCTGTCTTGGGTTCAGTTCCTCAAGGATGTCATTGTTTATACATTACCTGTCTTGGGTTCAGTTCCTCAAGGATGTCATTGTTTATACATTACCTGTCTTGGGTTCAGTTCCTCAAGGATGTCATTGTTTATACATTACCTGTCTTGGGTTCAGTTCCTCAAGGATGTCATTGTTTATACATTACCTGTCTTGGGTTCAGTTCCTCAAGGATGGCATTGTTTATACATTACCTGTCTTGGGTTCAGTTCCTCAAGGATGTCATTGTTTATACATTACCTGTCTTGGGGTCAGTTCCTCAAGGATGTCATTGTTTATACATTACCTGTCTTGGGGTCAGTTCCTCAAGGATGTCATTGTTTATACATTACCTGTCTTGGGTTCAGTTCCTCAAGGATGTCATTGTTTATACATTACCTGTCTTGGGTTCAGTTCCTCAAGGATGTCATTGTTTATACATTACCTGTCTTGGGTTCAGTTCCTCAAGGATGTCATTGTTTATACATTACCTGTCTTGGGTTCAGTTCCTCAAGGATATCATTGTTTATACATTACCTGTCTTGGGTTCAGTTCCTCAAGGATGTCATTGTTTATACATTACCTGTCTTGGGTACAGTTCCTCAAGGATGTCATTGTTTATACATTACCTGTCTTGGGTTCAGTTCCTCAAGGATGTCATTGTTTATACATTACCTGTCTTGGGTTCAGTTCCTCAAGGATGTCATTGTTTATACATTTCCTGTCTTGGGTTCAGATCCTCAAGGATGTCATTGTTTATACATTACCTGTCTTGGGTTCAGTTCCTCAAGGATGTCATTGTTTATACATTACCTGTCTTGGGTTCAGTTCCTCAAGGATGTCATTGTTTATACATTACCTGTCTTGGGTTCAGTTCCTCAAGGATGTCATTGTTTATACATTACCTGTCTTGGGTTCAGTTCCTCAAGGATGTCATTGTTTATACATTACCTGTCTTGGGTTCAGTTCCTCAAGGATGTCATTGTTTATACATTACCTGTCTTGGGTTCAGTTCCTCAAGGATGTCATTGTTTATACATTACCTGCCTTGGGGTCAGTTCCTCATGGATGTCATTGTTTATATATCAACTGTCCTGGGATTTGTTCCACAATGGTGTCATTGTTTATACATTACCTGCCTTGGGGTCAGTTCCTCATGGATGTCATTGTTTATATATTACCTGTCTTGGGTTCAGTTCCTCAAGGATGTCATTGTTTATACATTACCTGTCTTGGGTTCAGTTCCTCAAGGATATCATTGTTTATACATTACCTGTCTTGGGATCAGTTCCTCAAGGATGTCATTGTTTACACATTACCTGTCTTGGGTACAGTTCCTCAAGGATGTCATTGTTTATACATTACCTGTCTTGGGTTCAGTTCCTCAAGGATGTCATTGTTTATACATTACCTGTCTTGGGTTCAGTTCCTCAAGGATGTCATTGTTTATTCATTTCCTGTCTTGGGTTCAGTTCCTCATGGATGTCATTGTTTACACATTACCTGTCTTGGGTTCAGTTCCTCAAGGATGTCATTGTTTATTCATTACCTGTCTTGGGTTCAGTTCCTCAAGGATGTCATTGTTTATACATTACCTGTCTTGGGTTCAGTCTCTTAAGGATGTCATCATTTATACATTACCTGTCTTGGCTTCAGTTCCTCAAGGTTGTCGTTGTTTATACATTACCTGTCTTGGGTTCAGTTCCTCAAGCATGTCATTGTTTATTCATTACCTGTCATGGGTTCAGTTCCTCAATGATGGCATTGTTTATACATTACCTGTCTTGGGTTCAGTTCCTTAAGGACATCATTGTTTATACATTACCTGTCTTGGGTTCAGTTCCTCAAGGATGTCATTGTTTATACATTACCTGTCTTGGGTTCAGTTCCTCAAGGATGTCATTGTTTATACATTACCTGTCTTGGGTTCAGTTCCTCAATGATGGCATTGTTTATACATTACCTGTCTTGGGTTCAGTTTCTCAAGGATGTCATTGTTTATACATTACCTGTCTTGGGTTCAGTTCCTCAAGGATGTCATTGTTTATACATTACCTGTCTTGGGTTCAGTTCCTCAAGGATGTCATTCTTTATACATTACCTGTCTTGGGTTCAGTTCCTCAAGAATGTCATTGTTTATACATTAACTGACTTGGGTTCAGTTACTCAAGGATGTCATTGTTTATACATTACCTGTCTTGCGTTCACTTCCTCAAGAATGTCATTGTTTATACATTAACTGACTTGGGTTCAGTTTCTCAAGGAAGTCATTGTTTATACATTACCTGTCTTGGGTACAGTTCCTCAAGGATGTCATTGTTTATACATTACCTATCTCGGGTTCAGTTCCTCAAGGATGTCATTGTTTATACATTACCTGTCTTGGGTTCAGTTCCTCAAGGATGTCATTGTTTACACATTACCTGTCTTGGTTCAGTTCCTCAAGGATGTCATTGTTTATACATTACCTGTCTTGGGTTCAGTTCCTCAAGGATGTCATTGTTTATACATTACCTGTCTTGGGTTCAGTTCCTCAAGGATGTCATTGTTTATACATTACCTGTCTTGGGTTCAGTTCCTCAAGGATGTCATTGTTTATACATTACCTGTCTTGGGTTCAGTTCCTCAAGGATGTCATTGTTTATACATTACCTGTCTTGGGTTCAGTTCCTCAAGGATGTCATTGTTTATACATTACCTTTCTTGGGTTCACTTCCTCAAGGATGGCATTGTTTATACATTACCTGTCTTGGGTTCAGTTCCTCAAGGATGTCATTGTTTATACATTACCTGTCTTGGGTTCAGTTCCTCAAGGATGTCATTGTTTATACATTACCTGTCTTGGGTTCAGTTCCTCAAGGATGTCATTGTTTATACATTACCTGTCTTGGGTTCAGTTCCTCAAGGACATCATTGTTTATACATTACCTGTCTTGGGTTCAGTTCCTTAAGGATGTCATCGTTTACACATTACCTTTCTTGGGTTCAGTTCCTCAATGATGTCATTGTTTATTCATTACCTGTCTTGTGTTCAATTCCTCAAAGACATAATTTTTTAAACATTACCTGTCTTGGGTTCAGTTCCTCAAGGATGTCATTGTTTATACATTACCTGTCTTGGGTTCAGTTCCTCAAGGATGTCATTGTTTATACATTACCTGTCTTGGGTTCAGTTCCTCAAGGATGTCATTGTTTATACATTACCTGTCTTGGGTTCACTTCCTCAAGGATGTCATTGTTTACACATTACCTGCCTTGGTTCAGTTCCTCAGTGATGTCATTGTTTATACATTACCTGTCCTGGGTTCAGTTCCTCAAGGACATCATTGTTTATACATTACCTGTCTTGGGTTCAGTTCCTCAAGGATGTCATTGTTTATACATTACCTGTCTTGGGTTCAGTTCCTCAAGGATGTCATTGTTTATACATTACCTGTCTTGGGTTCAGTTCCTCAAGGATGTCATTGTTTATACATTACCTGTCTTGGGTTCAGTTCCTCAAGGATGTCATTGTTTATACATTACCTGTCTTGGGTTCAGTTCCTCAAGGATGTCATTGTTTATACATTACCTGTCTTGGGTTCAGTTCCTCAAGGATGTCATTGTTTGCACATTACCTGTCTTGGGTTCAGTTCCTCAAGGATGTCATTGTTTATACATTACCTGTCTTGGGTTCAGTTCCTCAAGGATGTCATTGTTTATACATTACCTGTCTTGGGTTCAGTTCCTCAAGGATGTCATTGTTTATACATTACCTGTCTTGGGTTCAGTTCCTCAAGGATGGCATTGTTTATACATTACCTGTCTTGGGTTCAGTTCCTCAAGGATGTCATTGTTTATACATTACCTGTCTTGGGTTCAGTTCCTCAAGGCTGTCATTGTTTATACATTACCTGTCTTGGGTTCAGTTCCTCAAGGATGTCATTGTTTATACATTACCTGTCTTGGGTTCAGTTCCTCAAGGATGTCATTGTTTATACATTACCTGTCTTGGGTTCAGTTCCTCAAGGATGTCATTGTTTATACATTACCTGTCTTGGGTTCAGTTCCTCAAGGATGTCATTGTTTATACATAACCTGTCTTGGGTTCAGTTCCTCAAGGATGTCATTGTTTATACATTACCTGTCTTGGGTTCAGTTCCTCAAGGATGTCATTGTTTATTCATTACCTGTCTTGGCTTCAGTTCCTCAAGGATGTCATTGTTTATACATTACTTGTCTTAAGTTCAGTTCCTCACGGATGTCATTGTTTATACATTACCTGTCTTGGGTTCAGTTCCTCAAGGATGTCATTGTTTATACATTACCTGTCTTGGGTTCAGTTCCTCAAGGATGTCATTGTTTATACATTACCTGTCTTGGGTTCAGTTCCTCAAGGATGGCATTGTTTATTCATTACTTGTCTTCGGTTCAGTTCCTCAAGGATGTCCATCTTTATACATTACCTGTCTTGGGTACAGTTCCTCAAGGATGTCATTGTTTATACATTACCTGTCTTGGGTTCAGTTCCTCAAGGATGTCATTGTTTATACATTACCTGTCTTGGGTTCAGTTCCTCAAGGATGTCATTGTTTATACATTACCTGTCTTGGGTTCAGTTCCTCAAGGATGTCATTGTTTATACATTACCTGTCTTGGGTTCAGTTCCTCAAGGATGTCATTGTTTATACATTACCTGTCTTGGGTTCAGTTCCTCAAGGATGTCATTGTTTATACATTACCTGTCTTGGGTTCAGTTCCTCAAGGATGTCATTGTTTATACATTACCTGTCTTGGGTTCAGTTCCTCAAGGATGTCATTGTTTATACATTACCTGTCTTGGGTTCAGTTCCTCAAGGATGTCATTGTTTATACATTACCTGTCTTGGGTTCAGTTCCTCAAGGATGTCATTGTTTATACATTACCTGTCTTGGGTTCAGTTCCTCAAGGATGTCATTGTTTATACATTACCTGTCTTGGGTTCAGTTCCTCAAGGATGTCATTGTTTATACATTACCTGTCTTGGGTTCAGTTCCTCAAGGATGTCATTGTTTATACATTACCTGTCTTGGGTTCAGTTCCTCAAGGATGTCATTGTTTATACATTACCTGTCTTGGGTTCAGTTCCTCAAGGATGTCATTGTTTATACATTACCTGTCTTGGGTTCAGTTCCTCAAGGATGTCATTGTTTATACATTACCTGTCTTGGGTTCAGTTCCTCAAGGATGTCATTGTTTATACATCACCTGTCTTGGGTTCAGTTCCTCAAGGATGTCATTGTTTATACATTACCTGTCTTGGGTTCAGTTCCTCAAGGATGTCATTGTTTATACATTACCTGTCTTGGGTTCAGTTCCTCAAGGATGTCATTGTTTATACATTACCTGTCTTGGGTTCAGTTCCTCAAGGATGTCATTGTTTATACATTACCTGTCTTGGGTTCAGTTCCTCAAGGATGTCATTGTTTATACATTACCTGTCTTGGGTTCAATTCCTCAAGGATGCCATTGTTTATACATTATCTGTCTTGGGATCAGTGCCTCAAGGATGTCATTGTTTATACATTACCTGTCTTGGGTTCAGTTCCTCAAGGATGGCATTGTTTATACATTACCTGTCTTGGGTTCAGTTCCTCAAGGATGTCATTGTTTATACATTACCTGTCTTGGGTTCAGTTCCTCAAGGATGGGATTGTTTATTCATTACCTGTCTTTGGTTCAGTTCTTCAAGGATGGCATCATTTATACATTACCTGTCTTGGGTTTGGTTCCTCAAGGATGTCATTGTTTATACATTACCTGTCTTGGGTTCAGTTCCTCAAGGATGTCATTGTTTATTCATTACCTGTCTTGGGTTCAGTTCCTCAAGGATGTCATTGTTTATACATTACCTGTCTTGGGTTCAGTTCCTCAAGGATGTCATTGTTTATACATTACCTGTCTTGGGTTCAGTTCCTCAAGGATGTCATTGTTTATTCATTACCTGTCTTGGGTTCAGTTCCTCAAGGATGTCATTGATTATACATTACCTGTCTTGGGTTCAGTTCCTCAAGGATTTCATTGTTTATACATTACCTGTCTTAGGTTCAGTTCCTCAAGGATGTCATTGTTTATACATTACCTGTCTTGGGTTCAGTTCCTCAAGGATGTCATTGTTTATACATTACCTGTCTTGGGTTCAGTTCCTCAAGGATGTCATTGTTTATACATTACCTGTCTTGGGTTCAGTTCCTCAATGATGTCATTGTTTATACATTACCTGTCTTGGGTTCAGTTCCTCAAGGATGTCATTGTTTATACATTACCTGTCTTGGGTTCAGTTCCTCAAGGATGTCATTGTTTATACATTACCTGTCTTGGGTTCAATTCATCAAGGATGGCATTGTTTACATATTACCTGTATTTGCTTCAGTTCCTCAAGGATGTCATTGTTTATACGTTACTTGTCTTAAGTTCAGTTCCTCAAGGATGTCATTGTTTATACATTTCCTGTCTTGGGAGCAGTTCCTCATGGATGTCATTGTTTATACATTACCTGTCTTGGGTTCAGTTCCTCAAGGATGTCATTGTTTATACATTACCTGTCTTGGGTTCAGTTCCTCAAGGATGTCATTGTTTATACATTACCTGTCTTGGGTTCAGTTCCTCAAGGATGTCATTGTTTATACATTTCCTGTCTTGGGTTCAGTTCCTCAAGGATGTCATTGTTTATACATTACCTGTCTTGGGTTCAGTTCCTCAAGGATGTCATTGTTTATACATTACCTGTCTTGGGTTCAGTTCCTCAAGGATGTCATTGTTTAAACATTTCCTGTCTTGGGTTCAGTTCCTCAAGGATGTCATTGTTTATACATTACCTGTCTTGGGTTCAGTTCCTCAAGGATGTCATTGTTTATACATTACCTGTCTTGGGTTCAGTTCCTCAAGGATGTCATTGTTTACACATTACCTGTCTTGGGTTCAGTTCCTCAAGGATGTCATTGATTATACATTTCCTGTCTTGGGTTCAGTTCCTCAAGGATGTCATTGTTTATACATTAACTGTCTTGGGTTCAGTTCCACAAGGATGTCATTGTTTATACATTACCTGTCTTGGGTTCAGTTCCTCAAGGATGTCATTGTTTATACATTACCTGTCTTGGGTTCAGTTCCTCAAGGATGTCATTGTTTATACATTACCTGTCTTGGGTTCAGTTCCTCAAGGATGTCATTGTTTATACATTACCTGTCTTGGGTTCAGTGTCTCAAGGATGTCATTGTTTATACATTACCTGTCTTGGGTTCAGTTCCTCAAGGATGTCATTGTTTATACATTACCTGTCTTGGGTTCAGTTCCTCAAGGATGTCATTGTTTATACATTACCTGTCTTGGGTTCAGTTCCTCAAGGATGTCATTGTTTATACATTACCTGTCTTGGGTTCAGTTCCTCAAGGATGTCATTGTTTATACATTACCTGTCTTGGGTTCAGTTCCTCAAGGATGTCATTGTTTATACATTACCTGTCTTGGGTTCAGTTCCTCAAGGATGTCATTGTTTATACATTACCTGTCTTGGGTTCAGTTCCTCAAGGATGTCATTGTTTATACATTACCTGTCTTGGGTTCAGTTCCTCAAGGATGGCATTGTTTATACATTACCTGTCTTGGGTTCAGTTCCTCAAGGATGTCATTGTTTATACATTACCTGTCTTGATTCAGTTCCTCAAGGATGTCATTGTTTATACATTACCTGTCTTGGGTTCAGTTCCTCAAGGATGTCATTGTTTATACATTACCTGTCTTGGGTTCAGTTCCTCAAGGATGTCATTGTTTATACATTACCTGTCTTGGGTTCAGTTCCTCAAGGATGTCATTGTTTATACATTACCTGTCTTGGGTTCAGTTCCTCAAGGATGTCATTGTTTATACATTACCTGTCTTGGGTTCAGTTCCTCAAGGATGTCATTGTTTATACATTACCTGTCTTGGGTTCAGTTCCTCAAGGATGTCATTGTTTATACATTACCTGTCTTGGGTTCAGTTCCTCAAGGATGTCATTGTTTATACATTACCTGTCTTGGGTTCAGTTCCTCAAGGATGTCATTGTTTATACATTACCTGTCTTGGGTTCAGTTCCTCAAGAATGTCATTGTTTATACATTACCTGTCTTGGGTTCAGTTCCTCAAGGATGTCATTGTTTATACATTACCTGTCTTGGGTTCAGTTCCTCAAGGATGTCATTGTTTATACATTACCTGTCTTGGGTTCAGTTCCTCAAGGATGTCATTGTTTATACATTACCTGTCTTGGGTTCAGTTCCTCAAGGATGTCATTGTTTATACATTACCTGTCTTGGGTTCAGTTCCTCAAGGATGTCATTGTTTATACATTACCTGTCTTGGGTTCAGTTCCTCAAGGATGTCATTGTTTATACATTACCTGTCTTGGGTTCAGTTCCTCAAGGATGGCATTGTTTATACATTACCTGTCTTGGGTTCAGTTCTTTAAGGATGGCATTGTTTATACATCACCTGTCTTGGGTTCATTTCCTCAACGGTGTCATTGTTTATACATTACCTGTCTTGGGATAAGTTGCTCAAGGATGTCATTGTTTACACATTACCTGTCTTGGGTTCAATTCCTCAAGGATGTCATTGTTTATACATTACCTGTCTTGGGTTCAGTTCCTCAAGGATGTCATTGTTTATACATTACCTGTCTTGGGTTCAGTTCCTCTAGGATGTCATTGTTTATACATTACCTGTCTCGGGTTCAGTTCCTCAAGGATGTCCTTGTTTATACATTACCTGTCTTGGGTTCACTTCCTCAAGGATGTCATTGTTTACACATTACCTGCCTTGGTTCAGTTCCTCAGTGATGTCATTGTTTATACATTACCTGTCCTGGGTTCAGTTCCTCAAGGATGTCATTGTTTATACATTACCTGTCTTGGGTTCAGTTCCTCAAGGATGTCATTGTTTATACATTACCTGTCTTGGGTTCAGTTCCTCAAGGATGTCATTGTTTATACATTACCTGTCTTGGGTTCAGTTCCTCAAGGATGTCATTGTTTATACATTACCTGTCTTGGGTTCAGTTCCTCAAGGATGTCATTGTTTATACATTACCTGTCTTGGGTTCAGTTCCTCAAGGATGTCATTGTTTATACATTACCTGTCTTGGGTTCAGTTCCTCAAGGATGTCATTGTTTATACATTACCTGTCTCGGGTTCAGTTCATCAAGGATGTCATTGTTAATACATTACCTGTCTTGGGTTTAGTTTCACAAGGATGGCATTGTTTATACATTACCTGTCTTGGGTTCAGTTCCTCAAGGATGTCATTGTTTATACATTACCTGTTTTGGGTTCAGTGTCTCAATGATGTCATCATTTATAAATTATCTGTCTTGGGTTCAGTTCCTCAAGGATGTCATTGTTTATACATTACCTGTCTTGGGTTCAGTTCCTCAAGGATGTCATTGTTTATACATTACCTGTCTTGGGTTCAGTTCCTCAAGGATGTCATTGTTTATACATTACCTGTCTTGGGTTCAGTTCCTCAAGGATGTTATTGTTTATACATTACCTGTCTTGGGTTCAGTTCCTCAAGGATGTCATTGTTTATACATTACCTGTCTTGGGTTCAGTTCCTCAAGGATGTCATTGTTTATACATTACCTATCTTGTGTTCAGTTCCTCAAGGATGTCATTGTTTATACATTACCTGTCTTGGGTTCAGTTCCTCAAGGATGGCATTGTTTGTACATTACCTGTCTTGGGTTCAGATCCTCAAGGATGTCATTGTTTATACATTACCTGTCTTGGGTTCAGTTCCTCAAGGATGTCATTGTTTATACATTACCTGTCTTGGGTTCAGTTCCTCAAGGATGTCATTGTTTATACATTACCTGTCTTGGGTTCAGTTCCTCAAGGATGTCATTGTTTATACATTACCTGCCTTGGGATTAGTTCCTCAAGGATGTCATTGTTTATACATTACCTGTCTTGGGTTCAGTTCCTCAAGGATGTCATTGTTTATACATTACCTGTCTTGGGTTCAGTTCCTCGAGGATGTCATTGTTTGTACATTACCTGTCTTGGGTTCAGTTCCTCAAGGATGTCATTGTTTATACATTACCTGTCTTAGGTTCAGTTCCTCAAGGATGTCATTGTTTATACATTACCTGTCTTGGGTTCAGTTCCTCAAGGATGTCATTGTTTATATATTACCTGTCTTGGGTTCAGTGCCTCAAGGATGTCATTGTTTATACATTACCTGTCTTGGGTTCAGTTCCTCAAGGATGGCATTGTTTATACATTACCTGTCTTGGGTTCAGTTCCTCAAGGATGTCATTGTTTATACATTACCTGTCTTGGGTTCAGTTCCTCAAGGATGTCATTGTTTATTCATTACCTGTCTTGGGTTCAGTTCCTCAAGGATGTCATTGTTTACACATTACCTGCCTTCGGTTCAGTTCCTCAAGGATGTCATTGTTTATACATTACCTGTCTTGGGTTCAGTTCCTCAAGGATGTCATTGTTTATACATTACCTGTCTTGGGTTCAGTTCCTCAAGGATGTCATTGTTTATACATTACCTGTCTTGGGTTCAGTTCCTCAAGGATGTCATTGTTTATACATTACCTGTCTTTGGTTCAGTTCCTCAAGGACGACATTGTTTATACATTACCTGTCTTGGGTTCAGTTCCTCAAGGATGTCATTGTTTATACATTACCTGTCTTGGGTTCAGTTCCTCAAGGATGTCATTGTTTATACATTACCTGTCTTGGGTTCAGTTCCTCAATGATGTCATTGTTTATGCATTACCTGTCTTGTGTTCAGTTCCTCAAGTATGTCATCATTTATACATTACCTGTCTTGGGTTCAGTTCCTCAAGGATGTCATTGTTTATACATTACCTGTCTTGGGTTCAGTTCCTCAAGGATGTCATTGTTTATACATTACCTGTCTTGGGTTCAGTTCCTCAAGGATGTCATTGTTTATACATTACCTGTCTTGGGTTCAGTTCCTCAAGGATGTCATTGTTTATACATTACCTGTCTTGGGTTCAGTTCCTCAAGGATGTCATTGTTTATACATTACCTGTCTTGGGTTCAGTTCCTCAAGGATGGCATTGTTTATACATTACCTGTCTTGGGTTCAGTTCCTCAAGGATGTCATTGTTTATACATTACCTGTCTTGTGTTCAGTTCCTCAAGTATGTCATTGTTTATACATTACCTGTCTTGGGTTCAGTTCCTCAAGGATGTCATTGTTTATACATTACCTGTCTTGGGTTCAGTTCCTCAAGGATGTCATTGTTTATACATTACCTGTCTTGGGTTCAGTTCCTCAAGGATGTCATTGTTTATACATTACCTGTCTTGGGTTCAGTTCCTCAAGGATGTCATTGTTTATACATTACCTGTCTTGGGTTCAGTTCCTCAAGGATGTCATTGTTTATACATTACCTGTCTTGGGTTCAGTTCCTCAAGGATGTCATTGTTTATACATTACCTGTCTTGGGTTCAGTTCCTCAAGGATGTCATTGTTTATACATTACCTGTCTTGGGTTCAGTTCCTCAAGGATGTCATTGTTTATACATTACCTGTCTTGGGTTCAGTTCCTCAAGGATGGCATTGTTTATACATTACCTGTCTTGGGTTCAGTTCCTCAAGGATGTCATTGTTTATACATTACCTGTCTTGGGTTCAGTTCCTCAAGGATGTCATTGTTTATACATTACCTGTCTTGGGTTCAGTTCCTCAAGGATGTCATTGTTTATACATTACCTGTCTTGGGTTCAGTTCCTCAAGGATGGCATTGTTTATACATTACCTGTCTTGGGTTCAGTTCCTCAAGGATGTCATTGTTTATACATTACCTGTCTTGGGTTCAGTTCCTCAAGGATGTCATTGTTTATACATTACCTGTCTTGGGTTCAGTTCCTCAAGGATGTCATTGTTTATACATTACCTGTCTTGGGTTCAGTTCCTCAAGGATGTCATTGTTTATACATTACCTGTCTTGGGTTCAGTTCCTCAAGGATGTCATTGTTTATACATTACCTGTCTTGGGTTCAGTTCCTCAAGGATGTCATTGTTTATACATTACCTGTCTTGGGTTCAGTTCCTCAAGGATTTCAATGTTTATACATTACCTGTCTTGGGATCAGTTCCTCAAGGATGTCATTGTTTATACATTACCTGTCTTGGGTTCAGTTCCTCAAGGATGTCATTGTTTATACATTACCTGTCTTGGGTTCAGTTCCTCAAGGATGTCATTGTTTATACATTACCTGTCTTGGGTTCAGTTCCTCAAGGATGTCATTGTTTATACATTACCTGTCTTGGGTTCAGTTCCTCAAGGATGTCATTGTTTATACATTACCTGTCTTGGGTTCAGTTCCTCAAGGATGGCATTGTTTATACATTACCTGTCTTGGGTTCAGTTCCTCAAGGATGTCATTGTTTATACATTACCTGTCTTGGGTTCAGTTCCTCAAGGATGGCATTGTTTATACATTACCTGTCTTGGGTTCAGTTCCTCAAGGATGGCATTGTTTATACATTACCTGTCTTGGGTTCAGTTCCTCAAGGATGTCATTGTTTATACATTACCTGTCTTGGGTTCAGTTCCTCAAGGATGTCATTGTTTATACATTACCTGTCTTGGGTTCAGTTCCTCAAGGATGTCATTGTTTATACATTACCTGTCTTGGGTTCAGTTCCTCAAGGATGTCATTGTTTATACATTACCTGTCTTGGGTTCAGTTCCTCAAGGATGTCATTGTTTATACATTACCTGTCTTGGGTTCAGTTCCTCAAGGATGGCATTGTTTATACATTACCTGTCTTGGGTTCAGTTCCTCAAGGATGTCATTGTTTATACATTACCTGTCTTGGGTTCAGTTCCTCAAGGATGGCATTGTTTATACATTACCTGTCTTGGGTTCAGTTCCTCAAGGATGGCATTGTTTATACATTACCTGTCTTGGGTTCAGTTCCTCAAGGATGGCATTGTTTATACATTACCTGTCTTGGGTTCAGTTCCTCAAGGATGTCATTGTTTATACATTACCTGTCTTGGGTTCAGTTCCTCAAGGATGTCATTGTTTATACATTACCTGTCCTTGGTTCAGTTCCTCAATCATGGCATTGTTTATACATTACCTGTCTTGGGTTCAGTTCCTCAAGGATGTCATTGTTTATACATTACCTGTCTTGGGTTCAGTTCCTCAAGGATGGCATTGTTTATACATTACCTGTCTTGGGTTCAGTTCCTCAAGGATGTCATTGTTTATACATTACCTGTCTTGGGTTCAGTTCCTCAAGGATGTCATTGTTTATACATTACCTGTCTTGGGTTCAGTTCCTCAAGGATGTCATTGTTTATACATTACCTGTCTTGGGTTCAGTTCCTCAAGGATGTCATTGTTTATACATTACCTGTCTTGGGTTCAGTTCCTCAAGGATGGCATTGTTTATACATTACCTGTCTTGGGTTCAGTTCCTCAAGGATGTCATTGTTTATACATTACCTGTCTTGGGTTCAGTTCCTCAAGGATGTCATTGTTTATACATTACCTGTCTTGGGTTCAGTTCCTCAAGGATGTCATTGTTTATACATTACCTGTCTTGGGTTCAGTTCCTCAAGGATGTCATTGTTTATACATTACCTGTCTTGGGTTCAGTTCCTCAAGGATGGCATTGTTTATACATTACCTGTCTTGGGTTCAGTTCCTCAAGGATGTCATTGTTTATTCATTACCTGTCATGGTTTCAGTTCCTCATGGATGGCATTGTTTATACATTACCTGTCTTGGGTTCATTTCCTCAAGGGTGTCATTGTTTATAAATTACCTGTCTTGGGTTTAGTTCCACAAGGATGGCATTGTTTGTACATTACCTGTCTTGAGTTCAGTTCCTAAAGGATGGCATTGTTTATACATTACCTGTCTTGGGTTCAGTTCCTCAAGGATGGCATTGTTTATACATTACCTGTCTTGGGTTCAGTTCCTCAAGGATGTCATTGTTTATACATTACCTGTCTTGGGTTCAGTTCCTCAAGGATGGCATTGTTTATACATTACCTGTCTTGGGTTCAGTTCCTCAAGGATGTCATTGTTTATTCATTACCTGTCATGGGTTCAGTTCCTCAAGGATGGCATTGTTTATACATTACCTGTCTTGGGTTCAGTTCCTCAAGGATGGCATTGTTTATACATTACCTGTCTTGGGTTCAGTTCCTCAAAGATTGCATTGTTTATACATTACCTGTCTTGGGATAAGTTCCTCAGTTCCTCAAGGATGGCATTGTTTATACATTACCTGTCTTGAGTTCATTTCCTAAAGGATGGCATTGTTTATACATTACCTGTCTTGGGTTCAGTTCCTCAAGGATGTCATTGTTTATACATTACCTGTCTTTGGTTCAGTTCCTCAAGGATGTCATTGTTTATACATTACCTGTCTTGGGTTCAGTTCCTCAAGGATGGCATTGTTTATACATTACCTGTCTTGTTTTCCGCTCCTCAAGGATGGCACTGTTTATACATTACCTGTCTTGGGTTCAGTTCCTTAAGGATGGCATTGTTTATACATTACCTGTCTTGGGTTCAGTTCCTCAAGGATGTCATTGTTTATACATTACCTGTCTTGGGTTCAGTTCCTCAAGGATGGCATTGTTTATACATTACCTGTCTTGAGTTCAGTTCCTCAAGGATGTCATTGTTTATACATTACCTGTCTTGGGTTCAGTTCCTCAAGGATGTCATTGTTTATACATTACCTGTCTTGGGTTCAGTTCCTCAAGGATGTCATTGTTTATACATTACCTGTCTTGGGTTCAGTTCCTCAAGGATGTCATTGTTTACACATTACCTGTCTTGGGTTCAATTCCTCAAGGAGGTCATCATTTATACATTACCTGTCTTGGGTTCAGTTCCTCAAGGATGTCATTGTTTATACATTACCTGTCTTGGGTTCAGTTCCTCAAGGATGTCATTGTTTATACATTACCTGTCTTCGGTTCAGTTCCTCAAAGATGTCATTGTTTATACATTACCTGTCTTGGGTTCAGTTCCTCAAGGATGTCATTGTTTATACATTACCTGTCTTGGGTTCAGTTCCTCAAGGATGTCATTGTTTATACATTACCTGTCTTGGGTTCAGTTCCTCAAGGATGTTATTGTTTATACATTACCTGTCTTGGGTTCAGTTCCTCAAGGATGTCATTGTTTATACATTACCTGTCTTGGGTTCAGTTCCTCAAGGATGTCATTGTTTATACATTACCTGTCTTGGGTTCAGTTCCTCAAGGATGTCATTGTTTATACATTATCTGTCTTGGGTTCAGTTCCTCAAGGACATCATTGTTTATACATTACCTGTCTTGGGTTCAGTTCCTTAAGGATGTCATCATTTACACATTACCTTTCTTGGGTTCAGTTCCTCAATGATGTCATTGTTTATTCATTACTTGTCTTGTGTTCAATTCCTCAAGGATGTCATTGTTTATACATTACCTGTCTTGGGTTCTGTTCCTCAAGGATGTCATTGTTTATACATTACCTGTCTTGGTTTCAGTTCCTCAAGGATGTCATTGTTTATACATCACATGTCGTCGGTTCAGTTCCTCAACAATGTCATCGTTTATGCATTACCTGTCTTAGTTTCAGTTCCTCAAGCAAAGAATTGTTTATACATTACCTGTCTTGGGTTCAGTTCCTCAAGGATGACATTGTTTTTATATTACCTGTCTTGGGTTTAGTTCCTCAAGGATGTCATTGTTTATACATTACCTGTCTTGGGTTCTGTTCTTCAAGGATGTAATTGTTTATACATTACCTGTCTTAGTTCAGTTCCTCAAGGATGTCATTGTTTATACATTACCTGTCTTGGGTTCAGTTCCTCAAGTATGTCATTGTTTACACTTTACCTGTCTTGGGTTCAGTTCCTCAAGGATGTTATTGTTTACACATTACCTGTCTTGGGTTCAGTTCCTCAAGGATGTCATTGTTTACACATTACCTGTCTTGGGTTCAGTTCCTCAAGGATGTCATTGTTTACACATTACCTGCCTTGGGTTCAGTTCCTCAAGGATGTCATTGTTTATACATTACCTGTCTTGGGTTCAGTTCCACAAGGATGTCATTGTTTACACATTGCCTGTTTTGGGTTCAATTCCTCAGCAATTTCATTGTTTATACATTACCTGTCTTGGGTTCAGTTCCTCAAGGATGTCATTGTTTATACATTACCTGTCTTGGGTTCAGTTCCTCAAGGATGTCATTGTTTATACATTACCTGTCTTGGGTTCAGTTCCTCAAGTATGTCATTGTTTACACTTTACCTGTCTTGGGTTCAGTTCCTCAAGGATGGCATTGTTTACACTTTACCTGTCTTGGGTTCATTTCCTCAAGGATGTCATTGTTTACACCTTACCTGCCTTTGGGTCAGTTCCTCAATGATGTCATTGTTTATTCCTTACCTGTCATGGTTTCAGTTCCTCATGGATGTCATTGTTTACACATTACCTGTCTTGGGTTCAATTCCTCAAGGATGTCATTGTTTATACATTACCTGTCTTGGGTTCAGTTCCTCAAGGATGTCATTGTTTATTCATTGCCTTTCTTGGGTTCAGTTCCTTGAGGATGTCATTGTTTATACATTACCTATGTTGGGTTCAGTTCCTCAAGGAAGTCATTGTTTATACATTACCTTTCTTGGGTTCTGTTCCTCAAGGATGTCATTGTTTTTACATTACCTGTCTTGGTTTAAGTTCCTCAAGGATGTCATTGTTTATACATCACATGTCGTGGGTTCAGTTCCTCAACATTGTCAACGTTTATGCATTACCTGTCTTAGTTTCAGTTCCTCAAGCAAAGAATTGTTTATACATTACCTGTCTTGGGTTCAGTTCCTCAAGGCTGGAATTATTTTTACATTACCTGTCTTGGGTATATGATCAACCAGTTTACGTCACTGTCCTTTTTCTTCTTTATTAAAATATAATGGAGATAGTCATATCCTTCCTCCTCTACCTCCTGGAGTAATTTTGTTTCAAACCTGCCTTGGTCTTCCTCACATGTTAGTCTCTTCCCTTCTTTTTTTAATGTCAGCCTACTTCTCTTCACCTGAATATTTGAGAGTGCCCTCCTTATTTGTGAGTCACATTTTATCATCTCTGGTTAGCCACTTCAGTTTCCTCTTTTCTCTTTGTTCTTTTGCTTGACACTTTTGCAATTTTTTATTGAATGCCTTTGTTGAGCTTTATCCATATAATGCTTGCACTCTTCTTTTGTCCCCATTTTCCTAGTTCCATTTCTTTGTCCATTTACTGTGAGCTACATGTAATCTACCTTCATTGGTCAGTTACTGCAATCTTAGTCTCTTAGGCTTCCATACCTCTGTCTAAGTGACCCATATTTTTGCCTGTACAGCATTTTTAAATAACTAAATGAACAAATTATTCCCAGAGATTGTTTTTTCTGCATTGAGTCTTAGAACTGAGCAGTCTGTAGCAAGGAAACACTCTACCTGGAGTGTGGTTGTTTGTTTCCTTCAGTAGCACTACTATTCCACTCTGCTCATTTTACTTCTTTGATTCTCTCATAGGCTCAGTAATTGCTAACCAATAACATCACCTCCCCAACACATAGATTTGTTTTCCTGATGATATACTTCAGTCCCTCTCCTCAGTCACACATGTCTCTGTGACATTATCAATGTTTATCTTGTCAGATCCCTGGATGTCCTGCAATTTTCTCATCTGTGTTACCAGGGGCTAACAACACCTTTTTTGTACTTTCCATCCTCTTCCTTCTTCTTATCTCTCATAGCTTTGAGTCTCTCTCCTTGTTTTGTTTTTACTTACATTCTGCCATGTTCTCCTACATTTCTGATGATTTGTTGTTATGCTTTTATTTCCTTTCTCCTATTGTTATGTCTAGTGTTAGTCCTGTCCTGACATCATCTTTATTGTGGCAGACCTTATCTATTACCTAAAGTTCTGAACTCTTTGTTAATGAAAGTCACATTTTATTAAAAGAAAATGTTGCAGAAACTGACCAGTAGCTTCTCTTTCCTGAAGCAAAATACATTTCTCCTCAAAGAGATAGTTCTTAATCAGCTTGCTATTAAGTTCACAAACCTTCCCACTTCCTCCACCAATATATTACATGACTTTGAACAGTGTGTGCCACATTCACGACATCTCCAACTTTGATCATAGTTCCTTCATGGGCTTTCTCAACCTAAACTGTGAAATTTTCCAAATGCATTTCCCATACATAGACCTAAACTGGTGTTTAGTGGATAAATACGGATTTAACTGGGTTTATGTATTTATCCATATGTGTTGTTTGGTTTTCTATTTTTCTCCTTTCATTGTACTTTAAATTGATTGGTTTTAACTTCAGTGTAACCTGCCCATGTGGAATCACCTAAAATATTTAAGAGCAGTACTATTTTTCACAAATTCACGCAAATTTACTGTGCCAATTAGGCCAAACAAAAGAGTTCATTTAGGCAAGCAGGGGATTAGTTGTGGTGTGGGACATATTTTGCACTGTAACTGGATTATGGAACTCTTAGTTAGCTGAAAGATCTGTCTTTTTAGAGGAAGGATTGCTCTACAATGCATTCCCTTTTGTCTGTCTTCCTATCCCTACATTGCCAGGGATAGTTCCCTTATCCAGAATTTGTGTTCTCAGACAGATAGAAGCATTTTGTCATATCACCTCTAAGTGATCAGACCTCAGACACTCGCCTATACTTTTATTGTAAAACTTATCTTCTATAAGGAACTCTGTTACTAGGTTACTTTGTACCCCCACACAGATCTTAACTCTACAAGGAGTTATTTTCTCAGTTTATTTTGTATGCTCATACAGATTGTCACTTCTAAATTGAGCATCCTGTTGCTGCTTGAGGCTCCAGTATTACTTCCATCCCCTCCCTCTGCTTCTTCTGATGGGTTTCTTGCTGCTGATCCAAACTTAACTTCCTCCTAAAACACTGTGCTGTATAGTGGAACCATAAAAACATGGCTTACATCTGTTACTGAGACTAAATGTAAATTCTTGCTTGAAAACAGCAAGACTTCCTATCTTCAAAGTCTAACAAGTAAAATCTTAAGTAACTCTATAATGGTGGTGCCCTCTGTGTCATTCAATTTACAAGTAATTCACTACTGGAATATAAATATTAGGGACATAGTGGCTGTAGATGTGACACCAGAGGGATCCAGGGTAAAATACGAGTGGTCGGAGGTACAACAAATGGCCACGGCAGAGTCACCCACATGCGGCTGAGGCCAACTGTTAACCTGCTGTGGTGGCAAAGGCTGTTTGCTTATCTTTTTCATTTTGTGGATGGAAGAAAGACCAGCTATGGGAGTGACAATTTGTTCCATGGTCAGGCCAAAAATGTTGTCTCTATCCTGGGGAAAACAAGCAACAATGACAGTAAAACTACCAATCCACATTTTTTGACAGAAAAAAAAACACACAGTTAAAAGCACTTTCCAACACCATGGCACCCCGACAACCTTAACATAAACACAATTTCTCCACAAAAAATTGTTTCTCAGTTAGATAACACTACTTTTAAAATGACAGAAGCAATGAGTGCTCAGTTATAAGTATGTTACAGTCTGGGGACAATATATTAAAGCGCAACAATTCTAGCTTTAAAATAACTTTCCTGAAAAGGAAAGCAATAAAACATCAGTAAAAATAAGAAAACTGGAGATTTTTTTTCACCAATCAGAACTTATCTGCCCAGCTATGGAAAGCACAAGCCAACCATCAATCCTCAAATGCCTCACAGGAGTCCACTGTTCAGTGGCAGTAAAGCTCTGGAGGGCTTTGTGATCAAATTTGTCTTTTAGTCAGCTCAGTTTGAGCTGCTTTACAGCTTGGGTGCATGGAAGGTGCCCTGAAGCTTTGAAAGCTGGCCAGCTGTTATATGCTTGGTAGGATAGAACCCATATAGCTAAGGCTACTGTAGCAGTAATCAATATGAACATGAATATGTCCATGTCCATTCTTTCTTTCTTTCTTTCTTTCTTTCTTTCTTTCTTTCTTTCTTTCTTTCTTTCTTTCTGTGTTCATTGACTGGACAAGTTCACTGATCCAATGACTCTTTTCAAGGATGACCCTAGTCAGTTGGCAGTAGAAATAATAGCATTATTCAATGACATTAAAAATGAAATAATCATAGTAACAGCAGTTACAACAGTGGTTAAATAACAAAATACATTTGTGAAGAAATAATTGCAGTCGAAACAATCTACTTAGGCAGATATGAGGAATCAAATAGAATATCACCAAAGAGACTGCCCACAAATGAAGATGACACATCGCTATGCCTCATTCTGGAAGAAGTACGCAAGAAACTACATAGGGTAAATCCAGGCAAATTAACTGGTCCAGACAGGATCCAGGGGAAGCTACTTACAAACTTTGCTGATCAACTGGAACCAGTCTTCACAGACATTTTCAATATATCTCTCAGCCAGGAAAAAGTGCCCAGATGCTTTAAGACCACCGACATCATCCCTCTGCCCAAGAAATCATCTCCAGCATCATTAAATAATTACCGCACAATTGCACTTACCTCAGCAGTGATGAAGTGTTTCTAAAACTGGTCAAGGATCATATAACATCCTGCCAGCCTGCTACATTTGATCCTTTACAATTTTCATATACAGGCCATATCATTCTACTGCAGATGCCATAGCCTTAACACTTAGTCGCACCTTGGACCACCTGGAAAATAAGGACTGTTATGTATGCATGCTGTTCATAGACTTCAGCTCATTCTTCAACACAGTTATTTCACAACAACTGCTGTCTAAGCTGAGCAAAATGGGCAAAGAAAACACAATATGCAACAGGATCCTCAACTTCCTAATTGAAAGGCCACAAATAATTTGAGCTGGAAAGTATCACTCAAACAGCATCACCCTAAACACTGGGGTCCCACAAGGTTGTGTACTTAGTCCACTTCTTTTCACAATTCTCACACATGACTGCAAGGCTATGCATGTCAAATAGAATCATCAGATTTGCAGACGACACCATAGTAATTGGCCTTATCAAGAAGGAAGACAAGGGGGCCTACAGGGAAGAAGTAAACCAACTCATTCATTGGTGTACTGACAACAACTTATCACTAAATGTTTGGAAAACCAAGGAAATCATCATCGATTTTAGGAAGAAAAAGCACACACCCCTATCATCATTAATGGTGCCACAGTGGAAGTGTAAATAGCACCAAATTTCTAGGGGTACATATCTCACAAGACTTAAGTTGGGGGCAAGCACTTCCTATATTATAAAGAGAGCCCAGCAATGTCTTCACTTCCTTAGGAGACTTCGTAGAGCTAATCTCCACCCACAGGTCCTATTCACTTTCTACAGAGCCATGACTGAGGGAGTACTGACAAACATCGGTGTCTGGCACAAAAACTGCTCTCAAGCTGATAGGAAGGCACTGGATAACATTGTTAAATAGCCCACAAAAATGATTGACTCCAACCTTCAATCCCTACAGGACATATATTAAAACAGATGCTATGGCAGAGTCCAAAAACTATTGAGGGATATACACCATCTGGCTCATGGACTGTTCAAACTCCTTCCAACAAGGAAGCTCTACAGAAGCATTAGATGCAGGAGATCCAGATTCCATAATAGCTTTTTCCCAGACACTATTGGCCTGCTGAATAACAAACCCATACCCTAATGAGCTACATGGGTAAAACATTTGTGTGCAATATGTCATTGCTGTTTACATAAATTCTCTGAATATCTCACTTCATACATCTCTGCCTGCACTAGGAAAACTGAGAACTGTAACTGTATGGTATATATTGGTGGTGGGTAAGTTTGCATGTGTGCCTCTCTTATTTATTATAATACTGTTTTTTTGCATATCCTTATATTTCTACTGAGTCTATTCCTGCTGTTGTATTTGTTGTTTCTGATGTAAATAGTGCTTTCAAATTTGTTTTACTTTATTTACTTTTTTGTATATTTTTATTTTTATTGAATTTATTTTTTTTATTAATTTAATCTATCTTCCTTCTGTAAACTGTCATTCGTATGGTATGAGCGTGAGTATTGAAATTTTGTGCAGTGATATGCACTTTTTCTTCTGTGTTGATCTGTATGACAATAACATTTACTTTGACTTTGACTTTGAACAGCCATAATGCCCATTAGTAATTAGAAACAAAATACTGTAAAAAAATTGTATAGTCACAGTAATGAAACAGATATAATTATAGAAATCTGACATATTTACATTGACATGTGGGTAAGATATGGGGAGAGAGGAGGTGTGCTGGACTTGTAGAAAAAGAGATGTGTAAAGATATGAAAAGCAAAGAATAGATAAAGACGTGACAAGCTTGACTGTAGAAATTGCAACAAATTTTAGTTTGCTGTGAAAGAAGAAACAGGAGAAAAAAGTGGGAAAATAAACACATACCATACAAGGAGGTAGTGTCAAGGATGGGGAAGACAATGAGAAGCTTCTCTTTGCTGCAATGCAAATTGTTGTGTGATGGATTATCCATGACTGCCTAAACAGTGACAATGAAAGGAGTCTTTTGTGTGTTTATTTTCTGCTCTTCTAAAATCTATCATGATGGTAGTGGACCTAATGTCCTGTGGGACTTTCTTCTCATATTCAGGTGCTAGTTTGGTGAATGTTCTTTAGGTCAAATATAGGGTATAAGAGCAACCAAGGATACCATCAAGAAGCTCAAGTATGTCAGATAGAACTGATTGGACACTAACGATGCTCCACGTTAAGTAGATTTCCCCTTATATGTTTCCCGGATGGATATTTGTAATCATCCATCCAGTCATCCACACTTGTTTTAAACTTTGTTAGGGAAGTACTCTGTTTGATATGTTAAAGCAACCCATTCCATGAATGGTTACTTTGTCATCTTTTATTTCAACATATCTGGGAGGAAACTCCCAGATATGCTCAGAACTAGTTCAAAATGATGTGAAGATTACTGATCCTACAGACATTGCCAACATACTGGCTGACAGGTTCAGTGCAAACTTCCCCTCCCCCCCAAAAGGAGAGATATCTATACCAAGCGATTGCAGCCCCCCAAACATCTCCAACGCCCAAGTGAGAACTGCTCTCTCCAAAGCAAAAAACACAGCATCCATGGGACCTGATGGTGTCCCCGGCTGTGTGCTCCACGAACTCAACGAGGAATTAAACCCACAGCTAGGACAGCTGTTTAATCATAGTCTTACCTCTGGATACGTACCCAGGGAGTGGCGCACTGCAACTGTGGTCCCACTTCACAAAGGCGGTGCCTCCACCGACCCTGGAAATTACTCGCCCATTAGCTTGACAAGCCTTATCTGCAAAGCCATGGAGAGGATCATAATGGACCTCATAAATAAAGACATAGGGAATTTGCAGACTTTGGATCCATCCCAGTTTGGCTTTGTCAAAGGCAGATCATGCCTTCTAAACTTGGTTGACTTTTTCAAACAGTCACCAAAGCCATTGATGAGGGAAAGGCAGTCCATACAGCCTACCTCGATCTGGCGAAGGCCTTTGATACAATACCCCACTCGGGTATCATTGAAAACTCATCAGCTTAAATGTTAACCCATACATCACAAGATGGGTTGCAAACTGGCTGAGTGACAGAACCCACAGGGTCAGAGTTGCTGGCGCCATGTCAGACTCAAAGCCTGTCACAAGTGGTGTACCACAGGGCTCAGTCCTGGGCCCACTCTTGTTTGGCATCTACTTTTCCAAGTACAAGCAAACACAGGAGGGTTATGGCTGACAAAGTTTGCAGATGACTGCAAACTGGCGCCATAGTAGAAAACACATCTGACACAGATATCCTTCAGAAGGGTCTCACAGAAACGGATAACTGGTGCCAGAGCCATGGCCTAAAGTTAAATGCCAAAAATGCATAGTCATACCCTTCGGGAAAAACAAGGTTACCCCTAGCTACCAAATAGGTGGCAATCCACTGAGTACAGAAGAAGTTATCAGGGACCTGGGGACCCAGGTTGATAGTAGTCTGTCATTCGACACCCATGTAGCTAAAGTAGTTAGGAAGACCTTCTACATTGCCCACCTTATCATGAAGGGATTCTCATCTAGATCAAGGGAGGTCATAGTCTCCTATACTCATCACTCATCAGACCAATGATTGAGTACAATGCCCCATTCGGAATGTATATGACCCGACACTTGCAGCAGCTGGAGAGGCCACAAAGTTCCTCACCAAAAGGATAAAGGGTCTCAAACATCTGTCCTATGCTGCCCGACTGAAAGAACTCCAGCTCTATTCAGTCGCCACCGCTTGCTCAGA
Organism: Protopterus annectens; assembly: GCF_019279795.1. Taxonomy (NCBI): domain Eukaryota; kingdom Metazoa; phylum Chordata; order Ceratodontiformes; family Protopteridae; genus Protopterus; species Protopterus annectens. The sequence continues at coordinate 1,404,693,453 of NC_056744.1, forward strand.
GGTGACCTTTGCCTAACATACAAGGCCATGTCAAACCCAGATTTGATGAATATGCTTCACCTCAAAAATCTAGATCCGTCAGAGCCACAAGGGCGGAGACTTAAACCTCGACACGGCTATTAATAGGACGTGCTGGAGGGATAGATTCATCACCCAAAGACTCCCTATGCTGTGGAATAAAATCCCGGTATATGTGAGGCAGAGCACCTCGCTGGCCTTGTTCAAGAGAAATCTTGACCAATGGATGGGAGATTGCAGATATACCCCAGGGATTACCTCAGTGTCACTGCTCAACAGAGGCACAGCAAAATAATGGGTATAGTTCCCCATACTAAAGGGGTGGCGTAAGCCACAAAACTATGGGCTAGGCTTGTAAATGCCCTCGGGCAGATAGCCTAGTATGAACCTATGAACCTATGAACCTATGAACTGGTTACACTAGATCTATGCTTACAACTATTTTTTATTAGCCACTGTAATATCTTATTTCTTAGTGAGTAGGCATCATCCGGCTTTCTTATACAGCATGGTCAGTGCTACAAATGTTTTTCATAAAGTTATTATTTTGAAGAAATTGTACTATATACTTTCAGCTTTGGCAAACTACATCGATATATATTAATTTGTGTTGTGCCCTATTGGGCATGTCTTTGAATATGGTTATATTTTACTGATGGCTGCTTTGCCATTCTACCTGGGTGACAGTCCCAACAAAATTAATACTACTATACAGAAAAAGAGACAATTAGATAAAACATCAAGATTTTTAGAATCTTTATGGCTGCCTACATTGCAACACTCCTGTTTTGCTTATGGTGTTCCCACTTAAAAAATACAAAGTTTTTTTTAAGCACCAATTCTATACTTTGAAAAATGAAACTAATCTCAGCCTGGTTGAGGTTAGTGCCCTTAACCATGGCACCCAAGAACTATTTATGGCATCCCTCATCTGTGCCAGTGATCATGCAGCCTCAATCCTCACGACTGACACCAGCTGAGGAATGTTCACTGAGAAAAAAAAACAGACACACTCTGCACCCAGTACAATTTCCCTTAAGAGCACACTCCATTTCTGGGGGTGGGCTTTCTCTCCAGGCCCCAAATAAGGCTCCCTCATGACAACTACAGAGCTGAGTCCTTAGCTGGGTGTTCCAAACCAAGTCCTTCACCACCCTCTCTGGGAAATCAGTGCTCTCAGTGTCCCTGTTTAAAGTACCTGGCACACACCCTTTCTTGAGATTTGGATTTTCACACACACACACACATACACACACACGCACACACGCACACACGCGCACACACACACACACACACACACACACACCTGGGAAAGGCTGTCACAGCTTACCCACTCTACTGCCACCAGAACACCTGACACCATCTACTTTAAAGCTCTTACAAGGGTACCCAATTACACTTGGTAAAATTTATATTTATATAAATGGTAGTGTTTATCCAAGCAGCAAGACTTTAAGGAATGTGGAGCCACAGTGCCATTAAATGAATGCAAGTACTCTTGAAGGTTAAATATTTTCTAAAAGACCAGCTAAAATGAAAGGTTAGATATATTTAATAATAAATAAAAAAAAATGAAATTGCTGAATATCTATTAACAGTAAACATCAGTGTTTCAGTCACAGGAAATACACAAAACAACACAGATGGAAAGACTCAGACAGATACAGAGGAAAATATATTTAGCTAATCTCACAATATTTTCCTAACTGACTAAAGAATTACTGTTCATTACTTAGTTATTAAAACAAGGAAAACTAAAAATGGATGAGTGCCTCTTGTCAGGTCCAAAAACAGAGTGCCTTATGACATCTCCCACTAGTACTAGTATTCAAATAAAATTTCAGTGCTGGCTACAGAATGACATCATATCTGGTCATCTGACTGTGGTTTCCACACTACCCCCTCAATAGAAACTGGGCCAGTATCTGGCACTGATGTGTCAGAATATGCGCATAGAACTTTAGCTAAGGTTCATTAAAGCATCTGCTAACTGTAAAACAATTCCAACTCTTCCACCCTTCCCGCAAAGACTAACACGCTATTCTCTGGCAGTATTCAGACCCATAAGATAAAGTTTTATGGCCTAAACCAAGTTATTTAATTTCAGGCTATTTTTCTTAAGGTTAGCTGGGTAGAGGTTAACTCTTTTCTCCTCCAGTATTCTCTTTTAAAATGCATACATTTCATCAGTTACAACAATACACTCTGATATACATGTATATTTCTTTTCTGTCCAGCAGAACCCACTGTTGATGCACTTTTTTAACACAAGCAACTTTACAAATACATAGGATCATAGGACCATAGAAAATTACTAGGCTATTGGCCCGGAGGTTATTATAAGCCTAGCAGTTTCAACCCAATGTAATACCCTAGAAGTACTAGTCAATACTCAACATGTCCAGGATGGTTGTCGGATCTATCCCTGGTAAGAATTTATGGTGCTGCATCCACTCATCCAGGTTCCTCTTGAACAATGTCATAGAGGTGCTCTGTTTGAGACAAGAATTTGTACAAAACAGTTTGATATTCAAATGACATATATTTTACAAAACTCCAACTAGGTATGCTGTCATTTGTTACACATGCATTACCCTACTCCCTCTTGCATGACTGGCACTGCCTCACATCATCTCATCTCTCCCTCCTTTGAAGACTCAAGCTAGTTTCTCAAGTGACCCTGGAGGAATGTTACTTTGGGGGGAATGAGCCCATCTGCAGTGACATCGGTGACCCCACTACGGTGCTGCATTTTCATGTCATATGCCTGCAACCCTAGCCTCCACCTTAATAACTTGGCATTTTGCTGGGTGGCTTGACATAGCCATCTTAAGGGATTGTGGTCTGTAACCACACTGAATTTACTTCCATACAGATAGGGCTGAATTTTTTGTAGTGCCTATACTATGGCTAGACATTCTTTTTCTACAGCTGCATAACATTCCTCCCTGGGTTAGTGTCTATGGCTGAGATATACAACAGGGTCCTCTTCCCCATCTGAGGAAACCTAGCTGAATACATCCTCCATCCCATGGTTTGAAACATCCACCTGCACAACAAATTCTTTGCTGTAAGCTGGACTGGCTAGCACAGGAGGTCTTCCCAAAGCCTCTTTAAGCTTTTGGAATGACTGCTTTCAGGCTGGGGTCCACACAACCTTATCTGGCCTGTTTTTCCTTGCCAGGTCAGTGAGGGGAACAGCAATTGTGTTATAATTGGCAACAAATTTTCTATAGTATGCCACTGTCCCCAAGAATGCCCTCACCTGCTTTTTGGTACTAGGGGCGGGCCATGCCTGAATAGCTTCCACTTTGGCAGATTCTGGCCTGATCTTACAAGCCCCACTCTATGTCTCAGGTAGAAGACCTCTGCCATACCCACCTGGTACATACTGGGCTTAATGATCAACCCTACCCTTTGTAGTCTGTGCAGGACTTCCCTGACATGCTGAAGGTGATCTTGCCAGGAATGGCCGTAGATGGCAATATCATCCAGGTAAGTAAGGGCATTATCTCCTGCTAAGATACAATCTACCAGTTTCTAGAAGGTTGCTGGGGCATTTTTCATCCCAAAGGGCATGCTCATGAACTCATATAATCCGAAAGGAGTCACAAAGGCTGATCACTCTCTAGTATTGAGAGTCAAGGACACCTGCCACTAGCCCTTGGTCAGATCAATAGTGGTCAGATGCTTAGTCCCAACCAGCTGCTTTAAGGCTTCTTCTGTCCTAAGCATGGTGTAAGCATCTGACTCTGTGTGACTGTTTAGTTTTTTGTAGTTCACACAGAACCTGATGCTACCATACTTCTTTGGTACCAGCACCACTGGGGAGGCCCTGGGACAGCTGGACTACTGGATTACTCCTAGTTTCAGCATTTTCTGTATCTCCTCCCTCAGAGTCTGTCTGACTGACTCAACACCCTGTAAACGGCCAGTTTGATAGGTCTTTGGGGTCCTGTATCCACATGGTGGTGCACCAGGTGGGTGCACCCAGGCTTCCCATTGTGCACGTTCCCAAACTCCTGTAACACTGTTCATATTTCATTAACCTGGGTAGGGGACAGCTGCTGGAACACTGCTGCGCATACCACTGAGGTGTCTGTCCAAGCCCCACTGAGGAGAACCATCACCAGATCCCCTGCAGAGTCTTCCTGCCACCCACTGCAAATACTCAGCACAATGCCCTCCCTATAATGATAAGGCTTCATCATGTTAAAATGGTACAATTTGTGCCCTTGCCTCCTGCCTAGCAGTTTTGTCATTCAGTTAACATCACTGACCTTCCTTAAAACTTTGAAGGGTATTTCCCAAGTTGCCTGCAGCTTACTATATCTGACAGGAATGAGCACCATAACCTGCTGTCCCACAGCATACTCTCGGGCTTGAACATTCCTGTCATATGAGACCTTCTTCTGCTGTAGGGTTCCTGCCAGGTTCTCCTGGGCCAAGCCTATGAGCTCCCTAAGCCTTGTCTTGAGGTTTAGGATATATTCCACAACAGACTCCTTGTGGGATTCACACTCACCCTCCCACTCATCATGAATCAAATCCAAGGGCCCCCTCACCCTATGCCCATACAGCAACTCAAGGGATGAAAAACCTGTAGAATCTTGGGGTACCTCTCTACAAGCAAACAGCAGATGGGGCAAATATTTGTTCCACTATCCTGTTAAACTGGTACATACACTGTATGTAACACTATTAAATACCCTTACCATGGTCTTCAGTGTAGAGCTTAACTTCTTCACAAGACCATTAGTCTGGGAGTGATGGGGGTAATCATTAGGTGCTTCACCTCACATCACTCCCACAGACAAGTCAGCAGGTCTGACATGAAATTGGCACCTCTGTCAGTCAGTATTTCTTCTCTCGGGAAACCTGCCCTGCTGAAAATATCTAACAAATCATTTGCCACCTTCTCTGCCTCAATGGCGGCCAGAGGCACTGCCTTAGGGTTTCTAGTAGAAAAATCTGCTATCACTAGGATATATTTCTTCCCTGTAGAACTTGGGGTACTCAGAGGACACACAGTATCCATATGTACCCTCTGAAATGGCTCCTGTATCACAGGCAAAGGAATCAAAGGAGCTTTGATCTTGTCTCCTGTCATGTCTACTTTTTGGCATTGGTCACAAGTTGTGCAGGACCCTGTTACATCCTTTGCAATCCCAGGCCAATAAAAGTTCTGCATAATATATCTATTGGTATGCTTTATGCCCATATGACCTGCAAAAGGAATGTCAAGGGCTATGGCTACAAGTTCCAGATGGTAGGCTATGGGCACAACCAACTGCTGCATTACCCCACCTCTAGCCCTTTCTCAGGGGTTCATTCTCTATACAGTAACCCTTTATTCCAGTATACAGACTTCCCTTTTCTTTGAGAATCAGGTGCCTCCTTACCTACCTCCCTCAAGTCACATAATGTAGGTTATGAGAGCTGAGCCTGTCTCAACTCTACCTCTGTGACCCTTCCCAGCTCCCATTCCTGGTATGTTCTAACAGCAGTGCCTCACTGTCAGCCTGGGTAGTACCACTCACTTATGCCTTTGCAACCACCCTGTCCAAGGGAACATTCAGTACCTATAAGAAGCTGTGGCTTTCCTTCAGGCTCACTGCTACAGGGTGGCACCCTCTCTGAAATAGCCACATCAATAGCACTGGCTTCAGGTTTGAGGTCTGTCTGGGTCTCCCCCAGGCTACCAGACCCATATGCCTGTCTCCAAGGCTGACTGCATGTAACTGCATACACACAAGGTACTGCATTATCAAAATCATTCCCGAACGAGGCATGTGCAGGGATATCCTCAAACACACCCACTTGCTTGCTTCCTTTTTCACCCTCCCAGTTAAAGCAAACCCTGTCCAAAGGTATTTGTAATAGGGTCCCTCCTAAAGCTCTGACTGGAGTGGACTACACAAGCAAGTATTGCTCCTCTTTAACCAATGCAGGCTTCACAATGCTTACATCAGAGGCGGTGTCTCTCTTGGCAGTGGACTATTTTCCATCCACTAAAATAGAATACAAATTCTGGTGATAGTTTGGTACCCTTGTTGTGTCCAGACAATTTACCACTGACGTGATGTTATCAAACTTGCTGGCTCCCTCACCTTTTATTCCCCACCTTGCTTCATGTATGCTACATCATTGCCCATCTGGTTACATTTAAAACATCTAAGCCTTGATTCTGGCTGTGTGCCTGAACTAGTGGCTTCCCATTTTAATGGTGGACTCTGTTGGGGTGGTTTAGGCTGCCCACTATGAGTTCGCTTATATCCATGTGCAGCAATGGGTATCCCCATCTTGTGCAGTGGTGTCCTGCTTGCCAAGTAGTGATTCCCTTTTCTCCCCAGCTGATCTGCAGAGTTATACTCTCAGTCTGTCAACCAGATTTTCATGTCCTCAGGCAAAGTGCTAAGGGCTTGTTCCCTCACCAAAAGGTCTGCCAGCCTTTCAAAACTGGTGAACTGACACCCAGTCACCCACCTATGAAAATAAGTTCTTAGCTCAGCAATATAATCACATACACTTTCATCTGCCCTATGTCTATGCTCACAAAATATTTTTCTGTAAGCTTCAGATGTTAACTTAAAATATTCCAATAAACATTGTTTAACCTTGTCATAATTTAAACAATAAGTATCAGACAATTTAGAAACAGCAGTTACAGCTTTACCATGCAGTAAGGGGGTAAGGAACCGTACCCAGAGCCCTTGGTCAACATCATACTGTCTACATATTATTTCAAATATATGAATAAAACTGTCTAAATTGCCACCTTCAGTATAATGTGGAAGAAGTTTACTGGCCTTTGTTCCTTCTGGGGTTTGGTTATTCCTTTCCCCATTACCTCACTGTTCCTGTCAAAGAGTCAGCATGTCCCTCTCATGCTGACACTGTTTTTCAGACACTGTTTTTCATTTTCTTCTGCCTCCAAACACCGCAGTGTCTCTACTGATTCTAATTTCATACATTTTGCCTCCAGTTCAAGTCTCCTTAACTCCAGACAAGTTTTTAAGTCTTCTGTAGAAAAGGTGAACTGTCCTGTTTCTGAGGGTTGTACATCCCATCATCAGACTGGTTGTCTTTCTGGTTGCTGATCTGTGCTGCAGCTGTGACTAAGGTTGAAATAATTTCTTCTTAAGTGAAGTTGGCATGTATCAGTCCTGTGGATTTGTACACCTTAGCCAACTGGTTCACTGTCAGCTTGCCATAATGCTCTGCTAACATCTTTGTCTGTTTTCCCTGACTAAACTATACTAACAAAATAAATAAAACTGTTGTGAAAATGAAATTCTGTATGCTTACCTTGTGGCTGTTGAGAGAACACATACCTTTAGTGACAACTGCTTACAGGTTACAGAAGTTCAATTAATATCCATACCACTGCTCACCAATATATTACAGCATCTGGAAACTGTAAAACAATTCCAACCCTTCCACCCACCCTGCAGAGACTAACTAGCTAGTATCTGGCAGCATTCAAACCTGTGAGATAAAATCTTTATTGCCTAAACCAAGTAATTTAATTTCAGGCTATTTTTCTTAAGGTTAGCTAGGCTGAGTTTAACCCATTCCCTTCTAGTATTCTCTGTTAAAATATATAAATGTCATTACTTACAACAATATACTCTGATATACATGCATATTTCTTTTCTGTCCAGCAGGACCCACTGTTGATATATTTTTATAACACAAGCGATTTTACAAATACATTTTTAGCATAAACATCTGTACAAATCAACAGCAGAGAAAAATATGGTAGCAGTTGTACGAAGTATAGCTCCAGACCACATAAAACAAACCAAGAACTTTAATATTCGGTAAACGCTTTCATCACTATCTGTGGCTTCCTCAGACCATATACAAATGTAAAAACACACACACAGAGGTTTTTAAAGCTGTGCCTGCATACGTCATTAACCTGAATGACCACTCCCAGTCAATCAGGTTGTTGTAGTCACACCCTCTTTTAAAACATCAGTCCCTTCATCTATATTACATTGTACTACTTTTAAAATACAATTTTTATATCACATTAAAAATCTAGTTCAGCAATCAAAGCATTCAAATCATTCATAGGCATCTTCAAGCATTTCATATTTAGAAACATTTCAAAGCATTGCTTCTATCAGCAGCATATCAAATGCTATATATTATGCTAAGCATCATTATGTAAACAACAACGATACTAAAATCTCTATTCATTATATATGCTTTGCTAGGTTCATATTGCACTATGTTATCTGCTTTGCTTCAGATATGTACTGTTACTTAAAAATTATTACAATAGCATAGCTAGGTCTGACCTTCAATATATTCCTATTACTTCTAACAGTATAAATAAAGCTGCAGTTTAAAATGCAAACAAGTTACCCATACCATGTGTTCAGATTCCATTTTAAAAATATGACTTCTTCCTATCACATTTTCAGCTATTAAACTTACCCAGCAAATGTAATTCACCTAAAATATACTTATATTGCACCCCCGTTATGTTGTTTTCCATTTCCAAAAGTTAGAAATGTTAAAAATGAGAGAGATGTGCTCATTGCCATTGCAGTGCCTTCGCGCATACACAATGACGTCATCACACTCGGCAAATGCTCCATTTTACTTCCTCCAACTTTCTTCATTCAGTATAATAGACATCCAGGTATTATAACATATATATCATTGCTAGAGAGTTTAAAGTACACCAAGTCACAAATTCATATGTATAAATAGTTCCAGTCTAGGAAAATGTATGCTTTTCCCATAGAATCAAATCATACTGTTACATTTCTGTCTTTCATATGTCAGTCAGGTATATGTGAATATAAGTACCAGACACATTATATGCATACATCCAGGCACAGTTTTATACAAATATACTAAATCAAGCTTTAACTCTATACCTCTGGGCTCCCATTCAAACCATAAAATATATATTCTATGGATAAATAATAGTTCAACATATATATATATATATATATATATATATATATATATATATATATATATTTAGAAGCAGTTTAGTGCAAATATATACATCTCCAGTTTACTTAAAAACAGGACTTATTTCATATTCTTGTCCTACATATAAACCCCAAGTATATACTTCATAGCACACTCGGGACAATCAATTACGGTTTGCCAAAGGCATTCTTACACAGCTATATGGTACTTTAAGTATAATTTACTTTATGTAAATAGAGGCTTCTAACAGCCATTTAAAGATAGATGGATGGATGCTTTGGTTCTCAAATCTTATTTTTAGCAATCTTATCATAGACAGCCCATATTTACAAACATATTTAAGTGAGTGCTGTTACGACAGGTTGAGTAAAACTCCAGAGTGTTCTTACTAAGTGGAAATATTTTTAATACCACCTATTATGTATAATATATGTCACTATTTTCTAGATATTTCTCATGCTACTAAAGCACTTTTAATGGATACTTTCCCATTCAGCCCCTTCTCCTTATCTGCTCTAAGTTTAAGTATCCATCTGAGCTCACTTCTTTCTGCCAGATTCTTAATATTACCCAGCCTTTGCCCAATAATAACTTCTTCCAATGCTATTAATTTAAAATCATGGTGTATTCCACTTCTCTCTATGTTTTTAGACAAGGCACTTACAGAATCCCTATTCCTTATACTACTAATATGTTCCTTTATACATTCTCTAAATGTCCTGTTTGTTTTGCCTACATAGAAATGTAAGCAACAGTCACACTGTGCTGCATAAATGATAATCATACTGCCACAAGTAACTGCTCCATTCAATTTATATTTATTGCCAGTGATATATATTTTATAACACAAACTCATCAGTATTTTTAACAAATTGGCACATACTGCAACTGATACATGCTCTGGTGCCTTTCCATATATTTGGATTACTTCCAGGTAAATCCCTGGGGTAGCACAGCATGCATTTAAGAGTTTTCCTGTTTCTAAAAATGAAACTAGGACACACTCCATCCACTTCCCTAATTCTTCTAGCTGTCATAAGAAGTGGCCAGTTTTTATTAAAGGCATCTCTTACCATTGTTGTTTACATAATGATGGCTAGCATACTATATAGCATTTGATATGCTGCTGATAGAAGCAATGCTTTGAAATGTTTCTAAATATGAAATGCTTGTAGATGCCTATGAATGCTTTGAATGCTTTGATTGCTGAACTAGATTTTTAATGTGATATAAAAATTGCATTTTAAAAGTAGTACAATGTAATATAGATGAATGGACTGATGTTTTAAAAGAGGGTGCATCTACAGCAACCTGATTGACTGATAGTGGTCATTCAGGTTAATGAGATATACAGGAACAGCTTTAAAAACCTTTGTGTGTGTGTTTTTACATTTGTATATGGTCTGAGGAAGCGCTTACCTAATATTAAAGTTCTTGGTTTATTTTATGTGATCTGGAGCTATACTTCGTACAACTGCTACCATATTTTTCTCTGCTGTTACTTTTACCTGTTTGGTGGGACAGTTTAAGTTTACCAGCTGGTTGTCTGTCTATTTTTTGTTACATCTGTACAAATCAGTTTTATATTCAAATTACATATAATTCTTTACAACATTCCAACTAGCTATGTTACACATGCACTACCCTACTCCCTCTGACACAGCTGACACTACCTCACATCATCACACCATTCCAACCCTTCATCAGGTGGGATGGCAAGTAACTAGTCTTTAATATCAATTGTCAGAAACAAGACATCAGGTAAAAATTTAAAATCTGCGCTAGACTGAAGAAAGTGCCAGGAGTCTTTTAATAAATGTTCCTACTGCAAAAGATTTTAACTTAAAATCAACCATTTTAGCCAGTGGTTCAGTCCTTGACCCTGCTGAAGCTATGATGGGTCTGAGTGGGGGGATGACCACCAACTTATGAATCTTAGGGATTCCAAGTATCCCTGGAACTCAAGGATGCTTGATTTCAAGGAAGTATCTCATCTTAGGAGGTATATAAAAGTAGTATATAAATCCTCCAATGCATAGTCTATGCCTCGATGGAATATGTTAATCTCGTTTCATGAGACTTCTGCAAAGAAATCACATTATTTAACAACTCAAGCATCATAAATGTATATAAGTGGTGGTCCATAATGACAACACCTTCACCCTTATCTAGCTTCATCACACGTAAACTTTTATCATTAGATAACTTGAACAAGAGGTATCTTTCATCGGGAGTTAAGTTATAAAATCTTTTCCTCTTCTTGTGGCCCCATTCCCTGATACTGTTTTCACAGAACTGTTCAAAAAGCCCAATAGGTGGTACTAAAGTGTGATTAAAAATACTTCTTCTCCCCAGTTCATTGTTAGCATCATGTTTATTGCTAGATGGCATTAAATAATTCAAGTTCAGTTTTCTTGTGGACAGTTTTAGGTCAATCTGGGTGTCAACTACATTGGGGTAACTAGAAGGCACAAACTTAAACCCTTTTCAAAATAATGAACCAAAAAGAGAAGTAATAGGCAACAGGGAAAAAGTATATATAGTACATCCATCAAAAACATATACAGTACCTTCAGCAGGTGTATTCAAACAATCTGAAGAAATTATTTCTGCCCTCGACAATTCCAATACTCCCTAGAGTGCCAATCCTGTCTCAGGGGAGGGAATTGAAAGTTGGGGACATTCCATTCCTGTCTCTCTTATTTTTCTCCAGCCTCTTTGATCTCCATGATTTCCACTTCCATAAAAAATGAGCCATCTGCTCATCACTATTGCCAACACTTTTCCTAGGAGTTTCAAGTGCATTACTGGGATCACCAGCTTCATACCTTTTTCCATCACTAGGAGATGGATAGGCCTTCCTATGTTTGTAGTCACGCACATCCTTGGGAATTTTCTTCTGCTTATGTTTATAAACAGAGGCTTCCTATTGTTCAACCCTGTATAAAGCTCCATGAAATTTGTCTAGGTTATAAGGAAAACAAAGGTCATCCAAATTCTTAATTTCCTCTTCTAGTTTCTCCAACTGTCTTAAGTTTTCTTTAATAATAATTTGCATAATTTCAATGCCCATCTGATCCAAAAGTTCCACTAGCTCATTATGGAAAACAGACCCCAGTGCATCACCATTGGGGTATTTAAAAATTCACACCCCCTTTGGTACTGTATGATGTACAATACAAAATTTCAGAAAGAAATTATCCATAAGCAAAGATTTATATTTCATCACCAGTTTCTCAAATTTCTTAATACCATCTACCAAAATACCTTTAAATGCTTGTTCTGTATATGCACCAACAGCAAATGTATGCTTAGATCTAAACAATTCATGAACATTAAGACTAGCAAAGTCCTTAGTTTGTGGCTCAACATGATCAATTTTAAGTTATAATCTTTTACAGTAGGGAAAAAACATTTATTAAAAGACTCCTGGCCCTTTCTTCAGTTTATTGCAGATTTGAATTTTTTACCTGATGCCTTGTTTATGACAATTGATATTAAAGATTTGTTCTCTGTCATCCTACATAATGAAGGGTTGAATGGTTCCTGGGTGCCATGGATAAGGGTACCAACCTCTACCAGGCTGAGATTAGTTTTAGTTTCCACTGTATGGAACTGGTGCTTAAAAACAAGTTTGTATTTTTTTGAGGGAGAAATACTATAAGCAACACAGGGGTGTTGCGATAGGGGCATCCTTTGCAAACATGATTTTATGGTATTGGGAAACTACAAAAATATTAATTTCACCCTTCTTTTCCAAGGTCGAAGGTTATATGAGGTACCTGGATAACATATTTGTTCAATGGAAAGGGAACCTCACAGAGCTGGAAGAATTTAATGACTTTTTGAATTGTTCTACTGATTTCTTGTACTTTTCCTTTCAGACCAGTGTTAGTTCAATAAATGTCCTAGACATTACTCTATACAAAAATTTATCTGAAGGGAGTAATGAGCCTAGGTTACTTAGAAAATAAACTTTTTCAAACACCTTTTTACACTTTACCAGTCAGCACCCTTGGAGGAAAAAAAGAAATATTGTTAAATGATACCACATTAGACTCATTGCACTCAGGTTGATTTCTGATGATTTTATGTTAAAACAAGAGATTGATAAACTCTCTGCACTTTGTTCATTGATCATGGTTACCCTTGTCATTGTTGGGGGAATCTCAAAAAATGGATTCTTGAAGTTATACATAAAAACATGATCCCTTACTGAGCTGTCCCAAGAATTTGACTGTTAACAAGAATACTAAGAGTACTGATTCAACTCAGATTTTTGTTATTAAATATAATGCTGAAATTTCTTGTTTAAAAAGTTATTGAATGCCACTGGAAGACAGTATTTGGTACGTTTGAGCTGCTTGACCAGTTGGGGCAGTAGCCAAAATTTGTGTACAAGAAAAGTATTAATTTAAAGGCTATTTTAGGGAAACAAAACACAACATGCAAAATACATCAAATAAGAATTGGGGTATGAAATGTTGTGGGATGTGTAAACAATGCAGATATGTTTTACAGGGGACATATTTCTTGGTGTCTCGCTACCCCAGACTGCTTTCAGTGAAGGGGCATTATAATTGTACTATTAAGGGGGCAGTATACATTGCTTTTTGTTCCTCTTGCCCTGCATTTTACATTGGCAAGACAGTAGGACCTTTGCAGAGTAGAATTTACCAACACAACTATGCAATTAGTAAAGGGCTTGTAGCTAATGTCTTATATACATACTCAGTTATATGTAGTAATTTAAAAAGTTTGCATTTAGTATTCTTGAAAAAGTTACACCTAGTAATAGAGAGGATGACTGGGAAGTAATTCTTGAACAAAGAGAAGTGTTCTGGAACCTGTTACTTAATGCCTGTAACCCACCAGGTATAAATGATGTTATTCCATTAAGCCTATGTTCAAAATCAAATCTACCAAAGTATAATTACTTTTTCTGACTGTATTTCATCTGATTAAATGTGCTTGATTTTTAATATTTGTAACAATATTTTAATATTTTGATATTTATTAAATGTATTGATTACTGTTTTAACTCTTTTATGTTGATATACATCACCGGCACTCTACTGCATAGCAATATTTGTATATGAAAGCAAAGACATTTAAAACATCTCGTAACTTTTTCTTTTTGATGCAGCTATTTACTTATAGGATTCCAGTTTTCTCAGCAAACAAATCAGTTTCGCACTCCTCTATTCCCCCTACCCATATAGAGTTTTCCACCCTACATCAGGATTAACATGTCAGTGCCTAAACTAGTACATATACTTCCGCTTTCTCCCTGCTATTTTCATGCTGTACCCCAAAAGTCCAAAACTCCAGATGTAACGCAATCGTAGCACTAAATGTCATAGCCAGTTGTATCTCATGTCTGGTTTACAATTCGTGTACATATTCAGTAGACCCGCTTTGTCCATCCAACATTTCCAACACAGTCTGCAACATTTTCAGCACTCTTGTACAATCTATGTGGGTTAGGATACCAGTTGAAGTTTATCCTCATTTTCTGATCCCTACACTTTAACTATCTCTTCAAATGGTCAACAGTTGTCTACACTCTATCCCACCCTTCCTCATTTAACTTCCTATTGTCTTTCTCTTTCCAATTACTTGAAATTGAGTTTTGTGATGCTTATATTTTTCCCCTCCTAGAAATTTGCATAAATTGTATTTGATCACTCATTCTTGATACTGGCCTGTTTTTTTTCTTACAGAGAGTAACTCCACTGCCAGTCATGAGCGGACAGGTGATCTGCTGTGGCGACCCCTAACCGGGAAAAGCCGAAAGAAGAAGAAAAGTATTACTACCCCTGTCTTCTTCCTTCAGAATTCATTACCTTATTAAAAGCCTAAAATTGCTCATACATGAGCCAGTCTGTTTGCTTTATAGCCAACTCTTTTTGAATTTAATGAAACAGTTTGACTTGATACCTCCATTCTCCTTTGTTGCTTTAAGTAATCATAGACTTGGGACACTTTTGAGAAACTTTCTAAATCTTCTTTTAGGTCAGACAGAAAGAAGGTAGGCAAAGTGCACATTGCATGAAAGAAAGGAAGTTACCCTCAATAGATGGAAATTCTTGAAGAAGTCATAGCTCCTAACTGTCCCTGGTACTGCAACATCTCCTTGATTTTGACTTTTGCCCTGTCCCTCACAATTTTTGTTTTTGTTTTTTTTTTTTCTTTTTCTTTTTTCTTTTCTGGTAGGTCACAGAGAATTACAATTAGTCAATAATGCCAGACATTCATGACCGGACACAGGCATTCTTTAAGCATTAACACAGGAAAAAATATGTTAGAGAATGACATTCATTATTAGATGCTAAAGTCATGACAGTACACTATGAAGATGTCTTTTTAGTGTTTCATCAGTGTAGTAAGTTAAGGTTCACTCACACAGTTTTATGCAATTATTTTTACCGTTTTGCAATTAAAAGAATTATTCTACATGTAAAACATGTTTTTTTCTTTTTCTTTTTTCTTTTCTGGTAGGTCACAGAGAATTACAATTAGTCAATAATGCCAGACATTCATGACCGGACACAGGCATTCTTTAAGCATTAACACAGGAAAAAATATGTTAGAGAATGACATTCATTATTAGATGCTAAAGTCATGACAGTACACTATGAAGATGTCTTTTTAGTGTTTCATCAGTGTAGTAAGTTAAGGTTCACTCACACAGTTTTATGCAATTATTTTTACCGTTTTGCAATTAAAAGAATTATTCTACATGTAAAACATCATAAGCAGTGACAATTGAATTCCATACATCTAGTATTTATAAAAGTACCCAATAGGAATAAATACCAAATTAGAATATTTTATAAAGGAGGATACAGATAGGTTGTCTGAGACCAGAAATACATAATGGAACTTGGCATCAATGTCAAGAAAGACTGAAGATTTAACATTTCCATTAAATGTGTGGTATACTTTCTTATATTTGTGTCGTATCATTTGGCAACAAATAGATAATAACAGTAAAAGGACAATGTTTTCTTCTCTATTGAGGAAGTCCATTTTCTTCTTCTGTCGTTTATATATAACATTTTGTTGACTTGTTAAAAAAGTTAAGCCCAGCAAAGCAAAAGATCCGATGGACACTTACAAAGAAAAAAACATGATTCTCCAATGAGCCAGAAAAATATTTAGAGAACAGTCAAGTACTTTGGAATGAATGTCCATGGAACAACATTTTCTTTTAAACTTAATTAAGGAATATCAAAACAACTTTGGTCAGTAAATATTTCCAATTTAGTGGATTTACAAAGAAAATTAAAAACACGTGTTGAGAACCAGTCATATTTTGAAGCAAATATCTCAGCTAAATATTCAAATTAAGATAGGATTCCATCAAATTTATTAGCTTCTATCTTATATAATAAAGTATCCCAATAATATACATTTGCATCACAGAGTGTCATAAAAGACTCACCAAAAAACAAGGGAGATAGAGGGAGTAAGTGAGCAGCAATAGCAGCAGTGATTAATCCAACATCAATCGTTATGGTACATTTAACTTACATAACTGTATTATGTTTATCATATTGATCTCTGCTGCAGTATCCTTAACTATATTGGCAGATTACTTTAGGAGCTGGAAAGAGAGGCATGCATTAACCTCAGGAGAACAGTATGAGCAAAGACTGATCTGGACTTAGAGAAGGAATCAGTCTTATACTGCATTGCAAAAGTATGTACATAGGATCAAGTAATGACTTCCAGACTATTTCTGTAATCCAACCATTTCCAAAATGCCATCGATAAAACCAAGGCCTTGGGAGAGTGGGCCTTGAACTTGCCTGGAATAGTTTTGTTATGGGGAGCATAACAAAATGTAATAGCCTTAGACAATCATTTAGAAACAGTTTGCTTTGACACAGGTTGTCCGTTCTTCGTAACTTCACAAGAAATTAACAATTGATCCCGAGATCTGAAAGATTTAGTTCTGTCAAGATAGTACCTTTGTTGTCTGTAGACATTTAAAATAGGAAACATCCTTTCTCCCTCAGTCTTAGGTTTAAGAATGAACATGATGAGATGGATAGTTTGGCTTAAAGTAAACCAGGATACCACTTTAGGCAGAAAAGAAGGATAAGTTCTCAAAGAAACTCTATCTCCATTGAAAATGAGATAGAGTTGACTCATTGTAAGAACTTGCAATGCAGATACTCTTCTTACAGAGCTCAGAGCAATTAGTAAATCTATTTTGCATGTTAAGAAACTCAAGTCAGCCAGATTGGCAGGTTCAAGTGGAGCAAATGGATTCCAAGAAAGGCCGATGTTTTTCTTGGAAGCATCTTATGCAATCTTTCAAGAACATTTTAACATGAGATTGTATTAAAAGAGGAGGACCAATTTGCAGACATTTTGAAATTGCTGATAAATGAACCTTGACAGACGAATAAAAAAGGCCATAGGATAGTAACTCCCACAAATATTCTAGAACTGAGAACAGCTAGCCCAAAATGGGTGTCGGTTATGTTGTTGGCAACAACTAAAATCATTTTTGATTTGCTAATATATGATTTTCTAGTTTTAGGTTTTCTTCCCTCCATTAGTACCTGCTGCACATCCTTAACAAGCAGGTGCCTAAAAGGAATTAATACTCTATCATTCAGACAGTCATTTGAAGTTGATTGATTATAGGGTGTATCAAACACCCCTGTTTTGTGTGAGTAGATCCAGTCTGTAAGGAATCTTGCAGTAATTGCCTCAGACCATTTCTAAACAATGGGTATATCATGGCTGCTTGAGCCAGAAGGGAGTCACAACAATGATCTTAGGGAATTACTTCTGAATATTTAGAAGTATCCTGGATCTTAGTTGAAAGGCTGAGAAAGTATACAGGAACATTCCGGTCCAAGGAAAAGAAAAGAAAAGGCATCTGTCTTACAGACCTTCTTGCATGGAGGTCTGGAACATATCTTGTCAATTGATTGTTCAGAAAGGAGGCAAAGAGGTCTTCTAGAGGAACTCCCCACTAATGGATCAACTGATCTAGTTTTCATTTGTGAGGGTGTGCCCTGGTCCCACTCAGCCTATCTTCCACATACCTTTGCTCTGATAGAATGTAGGATGCTGGAAGAGTGAGGCTGTGCTGTGAAGCTATATCCCGATATGGCAAGTCTGCAAAAGAGAGAGTCCTGGTTGATGCTATTTGATGTACCACATGACTGTAGTATGGACTGCAACCATTTGAAGTGATCACAGGGACCAAAGATGGTTCAGAGAGTTGAGTGAGTTGATCAGGGCAAGCATCTTGTTGATATTTATATGATTGTATCTGTCCTTGGTGTCCCACACCCTCTGTAGTTTTATTTCTCCTGAAATTGGTCCTCAAACAAAGTCAGAAGTGGCAACTGCTCATTCATCTACTGTTATGAAAAGCTTAACTTACGTAACTGTACTTTGTACTAATGCACATATTTATTTGTTGAATATTAAGAAATATTAATCTTTTCAGTAGCCCCAATATCAAAGCTAGACTCAGTGGACTTGCTAATATAGAAGTGGTCAAATACTCCATGACTAGATGGTTTTATACCCTTTTTTAACTCTAAAGATGACATTTGGCTTTATTTTGCTGAATGTATTCAATTATATTGATGGCTATATTATTAAAACTCATATCAAAACCAACAGAACCTATATTTATTTTGAAACTAAATGCAGATCTAGTCTTAATTATCAATTATAGACTTGTCTTGTTACTGTATCTGGACACATCCCTGATCTCTATGCTTATAGCTAAACATTTCCATTATATAGCAAATCCTATGGTTATAAACTTTTAAAATGGTTTATATAAGGCCACAAAACTCTGGATAACATTTTAAAACTGGAACTCCTTCTTAATCACAATGTCTTTGTCGCTACATGACAGGTAATATTTGATTTAGGCACAAGTGAGGCCTTCAACAGATTCCAAATCTTTTATATAAGCACACTAAGCCTAAAAAAGATGGGAGAAGGCCTAGTTGGTCAACGGTACTAAGTGTATTTCCATGTGAAGGCTCAGACCATGATTAAACAAGTGTGACTAAAAAAGCTAGAGTTATAAACGTCTTCACTTAGAGCGGAATGAAGCAGATGGTGATGTAATGCAAACAGAGACAGAGCATGGTGAGGGAGCATGGTTCAGACTTTAGGAAAGAGAACAAGAAAAGTGAAAATTCGTGGGCATCAATGCAGTATACCAGATTTACTAAAACAAATAAAATATGCACAGTAGGTAAACACAGAAAAAAAACCCAGCAATGAATGGTGTAATTTAAAAAATCAGATCTGTATTTCCTTGGTATTCCTTACTACGTTTCTTTTTATTTGTCAGTGTCAACACTTATTGTTTCTTGTCTGCTGAATAATAATAATAATAATAATAATAATAATAATAATAATAATAATAATAATAATAATAATAAAACAGCTGCAGCCCATAGAACCATCTGCATTAGAACATTGCATATAGAATTAGGGGATTTACAGAAAAAAGTAAGCAGCTAGAATAGGGACAGTGGTTAAACAGGAAGCTCACTCACTCAATCACTTTTGGTGCCAGAAGATCAGTAGACTGGGAGTTGTATTTATGTTCCAAGTGTTTGGATTAATTTTCCAATACTGACACTGTAGTGCAGCATTTAGGGGTGTTGTAACAATGGAATGCTTAATGGTTTGGCTTTTTCTCCTTGCAGCCTGCAAGAAGAAAGATGATTAAGATGTTAAATGCTGGCCTCATCTACTTGAGTTGGTACAGATCAGGTGGTTGTCAACATCCCAATGCACTTGTCAAAAAAAAAAAAAAAGTAGGGAAATTTCCAAAGTGCACTGGACAAAGTTGCCCTAGATAGTATGAGTACCACCTCAAGTCTTCCATGAAAAGAGGCTGTTGGCCTAGTGGGACTAACTTGGTAAACAAAAGCATAAATAAGATTGCTGTGCTGTACTGCACAGAAACAGAGTTCAAGTGACCTTCAACCCCACCTCTCCCACAGACAAAATGTTTTCTTCTCATTCACACACTTTCCAAGTACTATAGCATACCAATCACAAAAGAAAAAGCAGAATATTAACAATCTTAGCAAACTTGAAATGAAACACTCCTCTCATTGACAGTAATGTAGTTCTTAGTTTGAGTCTGATGATAGTACTGGATTAAAAGCCATCTGAGGTACTTGATTATTGCTATTAACATTATGCAACATTACCTCAGAGTTATGCATAGCATTAGTAAACTAATATCCTTGGAAGTATGGCATAACAGTTTATCATTTGGTATCAGTTAATTCCTCGGATAATATCTTGATACAGCTTGTCCCACATCTTCACCTATGTCCAGCATTACTGACAAATGGCCAACATCCCCGATATGCTTTGCACAGAGCACTACCTGAATGACGTTTTCTTGAAGTGACTATCAGCTGTGGATAGAGAATTGCTACATTATAATGCTTGCATATTTGAAACTACATCCCCAACTCACATATTTTAGTATAAGTGACTGACTTACTGGTAGGTGCATTTTGTCGTATGCAGTTGCAATAAATGCCGAGTCATGGTGTTAGCTGTTGAAGAAAACAGGTAAAGTATGAAATTCACTACAAAGTAAAACAAACTGTTTGCAATTGCAAACTGTCACAGAGAGGCAGACTGACGTAATTACAGCAATATATTTAATATTAAACGTCATTATAGCGTATACATAAATGATGGTATGTAGCCAGTAGCTATGTTGTTGAACTTTTGCGTAGTGTTGGATCAGGACTGATATCAAATGTTTGGCTGCCTATTCAGACTTGACCTGCATGGTAAGACAGAAAGAAAAACATGTTCAGTGGCTGTGAAATAAAAAGAAAATGGGAAACGGTGTGCTTTTCAAAGTTGGATAGAAGATGAATGTGTTTTCTTCTTTGCTTGTTGTCACCTGAGCAATCTGCATGGTTGCTTGTTCATTAGCTCTTGTGTCTTTCTAATTATAGCTTTTGATAGGTGTCCAAAAACCCTCCAGATGTCCTGCCATGACATGATGTTGCAGCAGGAACATGTAATAGTTTAAGCAGCTCCACTGTCCAGCACACTTTTGGGTTTTTCAAGAATTAAAGAACAAACTGCTTTGAAAGTCTTTATGTACATGCACTATGCCCCTGGGCCATGGATGTCAGTCCACCCATGCAGTTATCAACTAAACAAATGCATTTTTATTACAAAGCTAGGGAAACTCTAGATGAATAACCATCAAAACTGTATTATCTCATTAACAAACCATAACAGTTAAACAATGCATTTACATGTAAACAGAAGTATATCCAAAAAATGAAAAAAAAAAGTTGTCAAGAGCAATCTCAGGAGGACGAATAATGATACATTTATACATAACTCTCAAGCTCTTAGAAGAAATCTGGGCATAGTCTGAAATAACTGGGGGGCAAAGGCACAAAAATTGGGGCAGATTTTAAATATCGCTCTTATAACTTTATAAAGATACAGGAATGTCAGGTTTTGATTTAGCTGTTTGAGTCTGAAACTGAAATGTATGTCATTATTTAAATTACTTCAATCCACAGTGATTTGCCAAAAAATTACAAATCTTCTGAAGAACAGAATGAAAATATGAGGCATAAATCTGCGCATTTTACATAAATCTGGACAGTTAAGATGCATAATCCAACTCTACAAAAAAGCAATGATAAAATGATGAAAAATTTGAAAAAAATAACATAATTCACTTTTATATTTCAAATCACTGTGAGCCACACAGTGTCCATCACACACATGGACCAACCTATGCCAAGGCACTAAAAAGTAATTTTCCCAAGCCTCAAAGATCGCCTAAGACTATATACAGCAACACCTGTCTTCAGCAATCTCTAAAGCATTCGAACACCATGCATACAACTACACCCAGTGTAGCCCAAGATCAAAGTCCATAAAGCAAGCAAACACATTATTCAGGACTTTTGTCATAAGGAAATCCATTGCATGGCACAGAAATGTCCAATTCATCATACTGAACAAGAAGAATGCAATCGTTATTTGCTTATCTGGAGCTAGAATTCACCAAGTTATGAACCCACAAGTCACTACAGCACAGGTACCAGTATGATTCCATTACAGTTCATGTGTGCATTAATGACTTGAGACATATATGAAAAGAGACAGAAAGGATCCAGGAAGTCAGGATTGGTGAGACTACATCCACAAAGAGATCAGTCACCAGCAGGGAACCTCAGGTCTTTGTGCTGGCACCGCTCATATTTGGCATCTACTTCTTGGAGATAAAGGCTAATGTCAAGGGCCTTTGGCTGACCAAAAATGTCAATGACTGCAAATTAGATGTTGTAGATTTGCCCCTTAATACATGCATCATACAAGACCTAGGATTAATCAAAGAAAACAACAAGATACTAAAATCATGCAGGAAGGTCTAACATAGACAAATGACTGGTGCCAAAGTCATAAATCAAAACTCAGTGCCAACATATGCATTATAATACCCTTTGGGAAACTGACCAACCATGCAGTCTAATTACTTCATCAATAACACAATCCTAAGAGCTGACCCAGTAATCAGGGATCTGGGAACATACGTATATAGTAATATGGCCTTTGACCAACATGTCTAAGGCAGTAAGAAAATCATTATATGTTGCCAAACCTATAAGTAAGGGCATGGCATCCAGGTCAAGAAAGTCATTGTACTACTTTATTTGGCTCTTATCAGACCCATGTACCTGAGCAAACATAAGCAGCAATTGGAAAAGCCACAGAGTTTTCTTACTAGAAGATTCCGGGGTATAAACACCATGTCCTATGTGGATTGCCTTAAAGTCTTGACTCTGTACTCAGCCTCCTACATGATACTGAGAGATGATCTATGCCTGGCATACTAGGCATACTCATATCCAGCTCTGATGAGCTGTTTACACTAACTGAACAACATCAGACTCACTAGATGCCATTATTTAAATTTTGCTTGTGACAGAAATAGGACATTTTGATGAGCAGATATATGTTTCAAAGGAGCCCCATGCTCTGGAACAGGCTTCTCATCCCTAAATATATTTAAGCACAACCTTGACTAGTGGATGGGAAATCAAAAATTCACCTCGGGTTTGGCCTCCCTGTCTCTGATAGACAAAGGCAGACAGTAACTATATACAAACTAACATACCCCCCCACCACCACCAATACACATAATCTTTAGAAACTTCCTAACTAACATACCCCCTCCTAATAAATGCCCATGATACACAGGGACATAACTGGCTTAGGTTTACAGCTAGACTTGTAAAGGTCCTGGTGGTTGCTAGCCTAGTATATATATATATATATATATATATATATATATATATATATATATATATACCTATGAACAGTACAAAAATCTGTGTTCTGAGTTAACAGTGATTGTCAGAACTGTGGTCAAGGTAATCATTTTGTCTAGTGTGCAAATATATAAAAAAAGGGGTCAGAACAAAAGATAATGCAAATAGTGTGATCAGTGGATAGTCCAACGCTCCTTAATAGTGCTATTTTATTAGCAGATTTACACTGCAAATCTTTAACTGCAGTTTGTCAAAATCTCAAACACTAATATAGCAATTATGTTATTTGCGTGAGAGTACCCTTTTTTCATCTTATGAGTTACATTTAAAAAAATGAACTTTAACTTGCAGTAAAACCATTTCACTTCATGTGAGAGAATCTGTATGACTAGTGCATTAAATGAGAATTACAATTGTATAATATGTTTGCCAGTGCAGTTGGTTTGTGTGTGAAATTCCTACTCAGTGACAATACAAAAAATACTACACTGAAAGCTGTGCATGAATGTCATCAGGTTTATCACATTTAAGCTAGATACTGTTTCTGAGTATAATATGTATACTGAGAGTGCATTCAACCAGAAGGATATGAGAATTCAAGGTCTATATCTAAAGCTTCAGTACTGACATTCTGCCAACAAACTGAAGCCATTGGATCAATTTTATTTTATTTTGCCTATGTCTGGCCAGGTAAGCCTAATATACATGTTGTCCATTTTCAGGTGCAACCTGGGAGCACTGTCTGATGAAATAGGTTGATCTGAGTTACACAGCTGGGAAAAGAAGGTGTAAGGGATTAAAACTCTATACAAAGGCATAGGAATCATTTCTTTAACAGCTCAGAGTTTTAGTCCTTCTGGCTAATTGCAGGTCACAAAAAAGGATGTACTGTGTATGTAAAAACTGAGAATATAGTTAGATGTTTAAAGTTGTGTCAGTTTAGCACTCTAATATTTTGGGAAGGCACATATGTGATGTGATGTGTGTCATTCAGGGAATTAACAGTGGACAAGTGTCGAAACAGTGCACTAGGAGGCATTCTACACACAGGGACACTGTCCCATAGCACTGTAAAGGCATTAGTTCACACAGAATTAAAGAAAAGAATTAGCAATGCTGCAAAGTCTGTTGAAAACTATACTGCCAAAACCAAGAGCAAAACATATAACAAGGTTATAAGGGACATAAACATCACACGTCTACACATAAAACACTAAATGAACCAGATCGTAAGAGTGTGTGCAGCAAGGAGCAAACTCCTCTAGTGCTTGCATTCCTTAACATTAGTAAAGTCTTCCAAATACTTTAAAACATACATTGTCTTGATTGGTAAAGCATCGGGTTTGAACTCTTAGCTGCACTAATTTCCTTTCAGTATGTTAGCATTCATATAGCTCAGCAATAATGACGGTGTTTGGTAGCAATCAGATTTTGGGTGTCTTCCAGTATAAGGCTATATAGAGTATTAGTAACTAAGGGACAATGTAAGATGCAAACTTTTCTGTAAGACTCAGGCTTTTTTAAACAGCAACAATGTCTATAATGATAAGGCATTCAGAAATGCCCATCCTGAAGGAATATTTACCTCATTACCTAACACCATACCCAATAATTGAGATGCTAATGAAGATATGCTAATTACACACGTGCACTTCCAGAATTTTGGATTTGAGTGTGCAAGTTCCCCTCCATTGTGAAGCAGGTATGATTTGTGGTGCATCCCAATACATTATTTTCGACAGGAGACTATTACTGATCATTAACTGTATTGACAAGGCAGAGATGGTCTCAGCTTTCTTCTAATGTAATACCTAAGATTCCACCATATGCTCATAAATAAAGAGTAAGATATAATCAAACAGCTTGGGAAATTAAACAACAACAAAATAATACTTAGACCAAGAGTAGAACATGTGCAAAACTATGAACTAAAAGCAAATCACTTTCTTATTAGAATAGAAAATTGTTAAAAAGTTGAGCGTTTTCTTCTTAAATCCAACAGACTTCATTACAACTAGAAACAAATCAAGCAAGCCAGTTTAAATAAGTCCTCTAAAATTACATATGACAAATCCAACAAAACACAAACAAGAAATTAGTCACATTATCACATATCACAGTGTAAACACGTATCTAACTACTGTGGTGATGCTGCGGTAGAGTTGTTGCCTCACAGTAAGACGTTGTCCTGTTCGATTCTCAGCTAGAGTGTCTTCTGTGTGGAGACATGCGTGAATGGGCGTACCTTCATTGAAGGTTGTGCGTCAGGGCCAGCAACTCGGCACGTAAAAATCTACTGCCAATCATTAGCGGACCAGAGTTCCACTGTGGCGACCCCTAACCGGGAAAAGCTGAAAGACACAACAACAGTGTAAACACGTACATAAAGGCTAGTTTTTACCTAGCAGGCAACAACTTTAAATACGAATTTATCAGGAGGTGTTAGCAGCTGCCACATTAATTCTTTTACCTGCAACATGTTGTTAAAAATTGTCTTTTTTAGAATTTGAGTGTAGGTGGTCTAATATGAAAAATGGAAACTTCTAAAAATGTTTACAGTAAGCACTGTGATTAAATAATCAATTGATACTACCATTGTTTCTATCACTATAACAATTTACCCACATAAAAATCTGCACATCTAACATATGTTGCAACATATACCACTGCAGTACTTCTACACAGGTATTGTGACTTTTTACTCTAATTGTTTTGATCTTGTGGAGGAGAATTAACATAGGGTGTGAATGTATGCTGTTCCCTATAAATCTGTGTTAAATGTCACCAGTGAAGTTTTCCAACCACCTCAAATTAATAACTCAGAGATTCTTGCCACTAAATTGCAACTTAATAAAAATAAATATATCAATATCATCTGTATGTACATTCCCCCAGGAAATAATATATAGACACTTGAAGATACCTGTCACTGGCTATCATGTAACTACCCCCAAGAAACCATACTAGTCGGAAATTTTAACATAGACTGGAACACCTGTTCCTCAGAATCCCCAACCACCCATGCTAACCTGCATGCATTTACACAAATCATAACCACCCCTACCAGGATAGGTAAACGTAACCATAAAGAAAGCTTACTTGATTGGATACTTATCAATAGTCACCCCCAACTGTACACTTCTGGGACCCTCCCTGATGACTTAAGTGATCACCTTCTCTCCTATATAATTAAGCATAAAGCCATTTACCCCCATCAACCCATACTTAGAATGGTAAGAAACATAAAGAATTTTAACCCTGCCAAATTCCAGCAGGAACTAAACTCATGTAAATGGTCAATTCTAAAACACCTCCCCTTAGAGGAAGCAGTTGCATACTTCAACAACAAATTCCCTGAGATTCTTGACTCTCACACACCAGTTCGCTCAATAATGACAAAGGCAAAAACTGCTTCATGGCTTTCCAAAGAGTCCAAACTAAAAATCACCCTTAGAAGCAAAGCATGGGCATTATGGTGTACCATAAAAGACCTCCAAGATCACATTAAATATAGGCAATCAAGGAATGAGACTAAAAAATCCATTTTACAAGACAAAAAAAACGACTGCTATAATCTACAGCAAATAAATCAAAACAACCCTCAGAAGTTCTGGGCAGGTACAAATAAACTATTACACCCTGGACAAACTTCCACCCCGACCCCTGCAGCAACTATTGATAAACCACCTGTGGAAGTCTCAGATAGTTTTAACCGATTCTTCACTGAGAGAATCCAAGCCCTAGCTGGCCAACTGCCTCCAAGCTCCCATGGCCCTGTGGACACCACCCCTAGTAACCAACCCTCATTCAGATTCCAACCAATTGCCACTTCACTTATCCATACATTGATCATAAAATTAAAACCAAATACACTCTCTGCTGATCTACTCCCTGCCGATTATCTACAAAAAGCAGCTGATGCCATTGCCTACCCCATCTCAATACTAATCAATCGAAGCATAGTGGAAACCAAAATCCCCACCATCTGGAAAATATTCTATGTAACCCCACTTCACAAAGGAGGTAGCTCTACTGAACTATCTAAGTATAGGCCAATAGCTATATTATCTCCACTTGCAAAGATTATGGAAAAATGTATTCATAGACAACTACTGCACCACTTAATTCAGAATAACCTTATGGCAGACTCCTAGTACAGCTTCTGACCTCACCACAGCACTACTTCAGCCATCCTAGCCTTATCCAACACCATAAACGATAATCACAACTATAATAAAATATCATCTGCCCTCTTCTTGGATCTCTCCAAGTCATTTGATATGGTTGATCACCAACTACTAATCCACACCCTGAAAACATTCTATCTAGATACTAAAACCCTTCAATGGTTCCAATCTTATCTGAGTGGCAGACAGCAGGCTGTCCTTTGGCAAAACAAACTATCTAACCTCCTACCCAACTCCCTTGGTGTACCCCAGAGTTCTATACTCGGGCCCCTTCTGTTCTCCATTTTCATCAATGACCTTTATACTGTTATCCCAAAAGTCAGCTGTATCCAATAAGCTGATGACTCCACCCTGATCTGCTCAGCCACATCCCAGACAGAACTATGGTCAGCTACCCAGAACACCTTCAACATAATAGAAAACTGGCTTTCTGAATGTTGTCTAATCTTAACCCCCCACCCCCCCACCCCCAAAAAACTGTTACTTTTCTCACCAACTCTTAAGTCCACTGCATTTACCTTTACCATAAAATCCAATAACGGCACTATAATCTCCCCAGACACTTCTACAAAACTACTAGGTGTTATCATCGATAACAATCTTAAATTAGATCTGCATGTTAATCAAACCATCAAAACCATCAATAAAAAAATTAGGATCACTTTACAGGATAAAAGCCTTCTTAACCCCACCTGCTAGAATTGACGTAGCTCGCTCTCACCTATTTTCAACTCTCCTGTATGCATCCCCTTTACTCTCTAATCTAAACAAGTCTGTTCTTAATAAACTCTCCATTTGCTACAACCACATTGCCAGATTTTCCACTGGTCTGCCTTATAGGACACACCACTGTATCAATCTAAACCAGCTTGGGTGGCTAGAACTGCCCAGCTTGATCCATTATAACCAACTGATTATGGCTTATAAAATCCTTTACAATCCAGACAATACTCCTGCACTTAAAAACATTATCACCCCCTATAACAATCCCAGGCCTCTTTGATTCTCTATCAGACTGCTAGTTCAATCTATCAAAACTAATAGATGGTGACTCTCTCTTTGCCATCTCTGCAGGTAGATCCTGGAACTCACTCCCAGCTGATATTACTTTACATACCACCCTGAGTCATTTTAAGGTAAGACTCAAACAATATTTGACACTAAACTGGCTATGTCAATGTACCAAACCTGACTAACTCTACTCTAGTATGAGTTAAAAATTGTAATTTAGCTTAGTTGTGTTTCTTAAACCAGACCTACCCCTGGTATTATCTCTAAACTTTGGAATTTGTACAACTTTTATTTTTTATTTTATTTTACATTTGTTGACCGGGCTAGTCTGGCTGGATACATGTCCATTTTCAGCAGAGGCCCGAGGAGAAAAGCTCCACTAAAATACTAAGTACATTACATAAAAAATCATTACTGTTAAGGAATAGCATCAATTGAAAGTCATAAGAGCACACAGAGCGAAAGATAATATCACAGAGAAACAAATTTACAATATGCAGTTCATTACATGTCAACTATTTTGCTTAACATATACTTGGTTAGATTAGATGAGTAAAAGGAGGAGAAATGAGACAGGTAGTGCAAAAGAAGAGTAAGGGGAAAATAGAGAAGAGAAAAGGTTAGTCTGGTGTACTGCAGGAACAAAGCCAATGATTTAGATAGTAAAGTTTAATTTTCTGTTTGAATTGTGGCAGGGATTGAGTCAAAGTTATGTCACTAGGTAAGAGATTCCAAGTTTTACCTATAGTGTTAGTGAATAGGGAAGCATCTGCTGCATTGTTTACCTTTATTGATTTTGTCATGAGTTTACTAGAGGAGCGAAGTGAGTTCAGATTGCTGTAAGGGGTTAGAAGTTGAGAGAGTATTGGGGTGTTGTCAGGTAGGTGTAATATGTTGTGGGCTATAGTGAGTTGAGGAATTATTAGGTAGTTTTGAAATTCGAGCCAGCCGAGTTGTTTTAGGTTGATACAATGGTGGGTCCTAAATGGGTTACTAGTGGCGAAACGAGCTATGTTGTTATAGCAAGTTACAAGTTTGTTTAGATTGATTTTCTTAAGGTTTGTGTAAATTGGGGAAGTGTAAAGGAGAGTAGATAGGAGATGAGATTGTGCAATTTTGATTCTGGTTGCTGGGGTTAGAAAAGGTTTGATGCGATATAGGGATCCAATTTTTCTGTTTACAATCTTGATGGTGTTGTTAATGTGCTGATCGAAGGAAAGATTGTTGTCAATGGTTATTCCTAATAGTTTAGTAGTTGGATCAGGTGAGATGATAGCGCCATCATTTGAAGAGATGGTAAAGTTTAATGGGGGAGATCGAGAGGTGGGGGAGAAGAGGAGGAGTTTAGTTTTTTTGGCATTTAGTAGGAGAAACCGTCTAGAAAACCAAGTTTCTACTGTGTTAAAGGTATTTTGGGTCACTGAGCTCAGTTCAGTAGAGGAGGGTGCTGAGCAGATAAGGGTAGAATCATCTGCGTATTGTATGCAGGTAGCTTGTGGGATAGCAGCCTGAAGATCGTTAATAAAGAGGGAGAACAGAAGTGGACCCAGAATGGAGCCCTGGGGAACTTCGATGGAAATAGGCAGGAGTGATGAGATATGGTTTTCCCATATTACTGCTTGTTGTCTGTTGTTAAGATAAGATTTAAACCAGTCAGTGGCTAGTTTATCACAAGATAGGGATTCAAGAATGTTGATTAAGAGAGAGTGGTTGACAACTTTACCTTCTCTTCCTCCTGTATTTTACACCCTATGCTTCCCCACTGACTTAGCCCTTTTACCTGTCTTCTATTAGCAATACCTGGTCTTCTCTCTAACTTTTCCTTTTTCTTATACCTTTCTGACCTCACTTACCTCCATTTCTGATTGTTTCCCCTCCTTCTCTTTTCTTTAGCTGTTCCTTTTTCCCGCTTATTCCATAACTTCTGGACTGCGCTTCTTTCCTATATATCTTTTGCCCCTCCCACTAGCTTACCTCATCCTTACCTGAACTATCTTATATGACT
The DNA here is from genome assembly GCF_019279795.1 of Protopterus annectens. NCBI lineage: Eukaryota > Metazoa > Chordata > Ceratodontiformes > Protopteridae > Protopterus > Protopterus annectens. The sequence goes on from NC_056744.1 coordinate 1,404,723,968, forward strand.
ACCTCTAGGGTCGCCATTTTTAATCCCCCTGCTCTCCGCGTGGCTGCTGAGCAATCCCTGGCGTCTTAGACTATCTAACTTAGTAAGGTATCTGTTTTTATATTGTATCCTTTTTCTACATTGCATTGCGTGTGAGGGTACCTTTTGTGCTTACCAGTTGATTTATGTTTTTTCATTGTTTGTCAGTCTGTTTAGAATTGTGGGCTCTCTATTTTCATATTATAGTCATTATTATTACAATGCACTGCGTGTAAGGTTTCCAGTGCTGATTCGTTGACCGCATTCATCTGGTTTTTGAAGTAAACTGTTTTTTTTTATTTACCAGTTGTATTTACCAGCCCCACTTTTACAGCGCACTATACTAGCTTGCTACAATACACCGCTCTGACTACCCTTTTTTTAGACCGCATCTCTACTGTATTGCTTCCATTAAAAGAAATAATATTTTCCTTGTCACCTGCACTAGTCTGAGCCATAGTAGTCTCTCCTCTCTTAGTTACAGCCTCCCACTCTCATTGCCTATAATCAGATGTGCTCTCTACAGCTGTTAGTAGGTTAGCCGTAATTGCCTTATATGCCCATAACGAACATTTTAACTGCTCGCTGTCTTCGCAGAAGTACCTGTCCAGATTTCCCCTAAACCGAACCTCCTTTTATGTGTGTAACAAAGTAGAAGGCATCTATTTTCTTTTTTCCCACCTTAGATATCTGCCCCTACTCTCCCGCTACGTTTTTAACTCCCATGAGGTATTTCTCTCTACTCTCCAAAAATACCTAGGACCGATAGTTTTCAGGGTAATCTCACTAGTTTTCTCTCTCTGCTATTGCTAAGCAAACATTGTATGTCTTGCTGTATTAGCGCTGCCCCTCACCTTTATCGCGCTTACTTTCTCAAACATTTAGGTCCGCACAGTCCCCTGACTGTTGGGAAGTAGCTTAATGTTACTTCATGCCTGGTTCCTTCCAAGATAGTCTAGCGGATTCCTTTAACGGAATGCTGACTTAATTATACAGTGTTTTGCTACCTAAATGCTTATGCCCCTTATCTCCATATTCTTTCTAATTCCTCTGTGACCCGCGTGTTTACTCCTATATGTGGCGTGTTTAATACGCCTGCTGTTGGTAAGTTATTGCTGTACTCTGCAACAAGGGATTTCAATAGCGCCCTTTCCTTTGTGCTTATCGCTTATTAGATAAGTATGTTTTAAGCGTACTATGTACCTATCAGAATGCTTGGGAAGTAGTTATCTTGCCGACCAGATATTGTTCTTCGGCTTTTCTTAATAATTAGAAGGCATGTATTTTGAACCAGCCTTGGCGGAAGCCTTTTGCTCCCTTAAGACCTGATATATAGCAGCATAATTTCATCGATAGTGTCTTTATTTTATTTATCCTTCTTTAGGAGCTAAACCATCTTAGATTTTCTCTCTCTTTTAATTTCCAAAAATACTATGGTAAAACTTCACCCTCCTGTATCATGGTCTACCCTATTCTAGACACACAGGAATTGTTATTTTGTATGGGTAGACTGTCCAGATTATTATTTTTGTAATGCTCAACCTGTAGTCCTCAAATTTCTGTGAATGCAAATAGTCCTAGCCAATACTTAGTATACTGCCTTACTTGTTAACTGGACTTAGTTGCTGTATCTCAGTAAACTGACCATTCTGAGGTCGTGTGAAAGGATGTCGCATTAACTGATACACTGCAATTTGGATGTGCCAATTAACTACATATAATTGCTGTTTTTTTTACACAGTTGACATCCTTGTGGATTTGAGTTAATCTGTATGTCTTTTTTATTAATCCAAATGCTTAGGGTATCGCTTGAAAGTATTTTTAAACCCCAATGTTAGAACATGTGTTGCATACTCTTGTTTTAGATGGTTTTATCTGGCTGAGTTATTTAATCCTGTGTAAACTGTTCTGCTACTGAAACATTTTTATTGTTTAATCCTCTGCTAACTCTAACTTTCCCCCCCCCCTTAATATTTTTTCTCTCTCTTCAGCTGCTCAAAACTATTATACATATTTTTTCTATCAACTCCCACCTTACCTTATTGGACCAAAAGGAGCACCTATAATCACCTATCCAGCCTGTGTGGGTTATTCTTCACCTGGGTAACCAAACTCCACTGGACTAAAAGCCTCAGGATATTTTTTGTATGTCTCTTAATATTTGTGTCCTATGATATTTTGCATATGTTAATCTTATACAACCTTAAGGTATACTACATTAAATGTTAGATTTTGCCAGCAGCCATATCCCCCTCCCCTCTAGTTTCATCCACTGAAACACTCCACTGCCTCTACCTGCACCTCTGTAGCCCCTATCTACGTCACTTTTCCTTATAAACCTTCCTTCTCAATACCTTATTTCTATCATCCTTTTCTGTTCTCATTACTGCAGACAACTCTCTATAGATTTAATTCCAGCTCCGGCCACTAGATGGCAGTCTCTACTCTCCACTGATTCTTTTCACCCTTTCTCTTCTTACCTTCTACCTAAACCCTTTTAAGACTATTGCACTCCTCTACGTCGAATTCTCTCTGTTTCTCCCTTGGTCTCTCTTCTTATTGTTTTACTTACCCTGTTACCTTCCCTAGTTTTCCCTCTACAACTTTACCTTCTCTTCCTCCTGTATTTTACACCCTATGCTTCCCCACTGACTTAGCCCTTTTACCTGTCTTCTATTAGCAATACCTGGTCTTCTCTCTAACTTTTCCTTTTTCTTATACCTTTCTGACCTCACTTACCTCCATTTCTGATTGTTTCCCCTCCTTCTCTTTTCTTTAGCTGTTTCTTCCCGCTCCGTTCGCCCTGCGGGCTCACTCCGCTCCCCTCCCTACCCCCAATTCCCACCCACCCCCAGGGGTCCTACATTTAACTAACCTCTAGACACACCTCCTACTTCTTACACCCAATCACACTCATCCTCAATTTTGTGTACCACCCTACAATTAGCCACACCTACTTACCTATTATAACCTGCCCCACCTCTCTCTTATTAACACACCTGAAATAATACAACCACTACCAACTCCCCCAAATCCTCACAGCACTTCAGCCTACAAAATACCATCAAACCACATTCAAACTTACAACTAATTTATCATGACTACAGCTACCTTCCAGTCACAATTGAAATTACCTATCTCCTTCTTACTATTATTCCTCCTCATCACTACTTACTTCTTAACCTCCTATGAACACTCCATAACTGTTTCCCTCTCCCTTCCATCAAAACATACCAGTACAACTGCTATATCCACAACTCCAACCTTCTTACACACATCCACACAATCCATCTACCTATTTGCCAAATACCATAGGCTATTACACTACAAAGTACCAAAAAATAAAACAAAGAAAATATTCGACACCCTCCTAAAATATAAAGTTGAAAACTACTTTACACTACTCCATCTACTACTAGACGGTGACATACACCCCAACCCAGGCCCTCAAGCTACTACTACAAAAACTCACAAAAATCATATCAAACCCCTCTCTATTTCATCCACTACTCACTCTAACTTATTAACCTTGGCCCATCTCAATATACGTAGCATCTGTAACAAACTTAGTCAACTCCATGCCCTATTAGATGTACACAAATTTGACATTCTATGCTTATCAGAAACTTGGCTAAAACCTTCAATTAAAGACATTGAAATCACCCCACCAGGATACAACATTGTTAGACTTGACTGCCTCCAGGAAGGGAGGTGGAGTAGCTATTGTATATAAAACTGACCTGAAGCTTTCTCTTCTTGACCTTACCCTTACCCAAACAAATAATGCTGAAATAATCTGCTCCAAAATTCAAATTAATACTACTAAAGCAATAAACATCATCTGTGCATACCTCCCCCCTGGAAATAACATCCCTACATTAGAACAACTTCTTGAACAACTCTCTAATAACCTCCCCCAAGAAACACTAGTCCTTGGGGACTTCAACATTGATTGGAAATCTTGTAACAATGCTACCCCTACTTCCCATATAAACCTTTATGGTTTCAAACAACTAATTGATAGTCCTACTAGAATCAATAATAAGAGCAAAAAAGAAACCACCCTAGACTGGATTCTTACCAATTCTCCCCTACAAACCTACCAAACTGGCATTCTTCCTGATGACCTTAGCGACCACTCCCTCACCTATGTCGTTAGGACTAAGACTAATCTAAACTTACCTACCTCTCAGAGAACACTATATTCAAAAAAAAATTTAATCCTGAACAGTTTCTAACAGAACTCTCACATTATAACTGGACCCCTCTAAAACACCTCTCTCTTAACAATGCCGTTGAACATTTCAACTCAGCATTCCTCACAATCTTAAATCTACATGCCCCTAGTTGTACCATTAGAACAAAGACCAAAATAGCACCCTGGCTAACCACTAATACTAAACAAAAAATCAAACTGAGAAATAAATCTTGGAAAAAATGGCGTTCCTCTAGAAACCCAACAGATCATGAAACCTTTAGAGAGCTTAGAAACAATACCAAAAAAGCCATCCTCTCTGATAAAAAGAATTATTACCTCGAACTTCAGCAATCCACCAAAAAGGAACCAAAAAAGTTCTGGTCTACTATCAATAATCTACTTACCCCAGGCAAAGTAGTCACACCAAACCCACAGGATTTAGACCCTGATAATCCCTCGTTAATAGCTAACAACTTCAATACCTTCTTTACTTCTTCCATACAAAGTCTAGCTAACCACTTATCTCCCGATTCTTCGCAACTGCTCTTAAGTAACTTAAATAATTCCTTCTTCCCTCCAACTTCAACCCATACCCACCTCATACATTCAATCTCTCTTACAAAAACTTAAACCCACTACCCCCTCAGCAGATAAACTTCCTGCTGAATTCCTTCAAATAGCAGCTAAATCTATTGCCTATCCTGTTTCTATCCTAATAAATAGATCCATAAAGAAAGTACTTTTCCATCAATTTGGAAGATATCACATATCATACCCCTACACAAAGGAGGCAAATCCACTGACCTTTCTAACTTTCGACCTATAGCACTATTATCTCCACTAGCTAAAATCATGGAAAAATGTATACATAAACAACTACTTAACCATCTCCTCCAAAACAACCTACTAGCTAACACTCAACATGGATTTAGACCTTCACATAGTACTACTACTGCACTACTTTCCTTTACCAACACCATCAACTGTAACCGTAACAACAACAAACTAACCTCTTCTCTTTTTCTAGACCTGTCTAAAGCCTTCGACATGGTCAACCATACACTTCTTCTTCACATATTACAATCCCTTGCCTTAGAATTCTCTTCCTTAACCTGGTTCTCATCCTATCTTGAAAACCGACAACAAGCAGTACTATGGAAAAATTCTCTATCTGCTCTACTACCCATCTCTTTAGGAGTACCTCAAGGATCTATACTAGGCCCACTCTTATTCACTATCTTTATTAATGATCTTCAATCATCTATCCAAAACACTACCTGTATACAATATGCAGATGATTCCACCATTATTTGTACAGCCTCCACTCAATCTGAACTCCAGTCACTGACACAATCTACCTTTTCTACCGTCGAACAGTGGTTCTCAAAAAGATGTCTACTACTCAACCCCAAGAAAACAAAACTTTTACTATTCTCACCTACCCACAAATCTTCTCAACTAAACTTTACTATTACTGCAAGTGACAACTCCCTCATCTCACCTGACTCTACTACTAAACTACTTGGTGTCACTATTGATAATAATCTCAGCTATGATTATCACATCAATAACACTATAAAAGCAGTTAATAAAAAGATTGGTTCACTGTACAGAATTAAACCCTTCCTTACTCCAGAAGCACGAACCACCTTAGCACAATCACATCTTATCTCTACCCTACTGTATGCTTCCTCCATTTACACTAACCTCTCTAAAACCAACCTTAGGAAACTGTCTACATCCTACCATAACATAGCACGTTTTGCCACAGCATCTCAGTATAGAACACACCACTGTATAAACTTAAAACAGTTACACTGGTTGGAACTTCCTAATAAACTCATCTATCAACAACTAGTAGTAACACATAACATTCTATATCAACCATCTAAGACACCTGCTCTTAATAACCTCTTGACCCCCTATAATAATTTGAAACAGCTGCGCTCCGCCCAAAAGCTACAAGTCAACACAACCAGAATCACAAATTCTGCAGGTAACTGCCTTTTCTCCAACTCAGTAGGCAAAATATGGAATAATCTCCCCTCACACATTACTGCTCTTGGCTCCTTACATCTCTTTAAAAAACAACTTTTTTTACATCTAACCAACTTCTGGCTTTGCTCTTGTACCAACCCAGACTAATCTACTTTATTCTTTTTACTATCAGAATTCCTTATTTCAAATCTATCTTTCTCTGTCATCACAAATGACATTACAACTGTATGACTGTACTGTTTCTACTGCTCTCAAAAAAAACAGCCTGTTATAATTATGTATTTACATTTTAAAATATGTATTTACCCTATTCTCACATAATATTACTGTAAACAATTAATGCCTTTCTCAATACGAAGATAGTACTATGTGTTTTGTATTACTTTATCTAAAATAATATGTATGCATTGTTGCTCACTGTCTGTTTCTCACGCATTTATTGTAATGGTTTAATCTCTATAACCTTATTTTAATCTGTGGAGCTTTTCTCCCCGGGCCTCCACTGAAAATGGAAATTATCCAGCTGGACTAGCCCGGTCAACAAATGTAAAATAAAATAAAATAAATAAATAAATAAATAAAATGTCGAAAGCTTTCGAGAGATCAATGAAAAGAGCAGAAGAGAGTGTATTGTAGTTTCGATTTTTATTGATAGTATCTACAAAGGATAGAAGGGCAGTGGTGGTACTGTGGTGGGGTCTGAAACCATGCTGGCAGTTTGCTATTATGTTGTGATGAGAGAGATAGTGTACAAGTTGCTGATGTATACATTTTTCCATAATTTTTGCTAGGGGTGAGAGAAGGGCAATTGGTCTATAGTTTGAAAGGTCAAGGGAGTTACCACCTTTGTGCAGTGGGATAATGTAGGAGACTTTCCAGATATCAGGGATGGTTCCTTCTTGGATAGTTCTGTTGATAAGTAAGGATATAGGATAAGCAATTTCTTTGGCAGCTTTCTGAAGGAAAAGAGAAGGGAGTTTGTCAGCAGAAGGGGTGCAGGGTTTCAGTTTATGAATGAGTTTGTAGATAAAAGAGGTAGATATAGGTTTTAGAGAGAAGTTGAAAAGGGAGCTAGTTTTGTTAGTTGGTATATGAGAGTTATTAGGGTTCATTTGTTTGGCTAGGGATTGAATAGTTTCAGAGAAAAAGAGTTGAAGGCATTAGCAGTCTGGAGAGGGGTGTCTGGGTCAGAATTTTGAGGGGAAGGAGTTTTAGCAGTTCCTGGGGAAAGAAGTCTATTTACTGATGACCAGAACTGTTTAGAGTTGTTAATATGAGTTTCCTGAAGTTTACAGTAGAAGTTTTTCTTGTCAGAGAGTATTGATTTTTTTGCTAGATTTCTAAGATGGCAGAAATTAATTAAATCAGGGTTTAGTCTATTGCATCTCCATTTTGTCCATGCTGAGTTTCTAGCATGCATAAGTTTTTTAGTTTTGGTTGTCAGCCATGGGGCAGATTTGGTCTTTACTCTAATAGAGCGTTCTGGAGCATGTTTATCAAGTATTGATAAGAATGTAGTATTAAAGAATAGTACTGCTTCCTCCAGGGGAAGTGATTTTAAGCAATTCCAATTACATGCTCTCAGTTCAGTTTTAAAAAGGTCTATATTAAAGTGCTTGACAGATCGAATTAGTCTTGTATTTGGGAGGTTAACATATTCTGATTTTTGTCTAGTGATGTAGGTTAGGCAGTGGTCGCTGATGTCGTCAGGCATAGTCCCTACATTATATTGTTTGTTAGCTTTATTTGTGAGTATCCAGTCCAGTATACTCTCTCTCTTACTGGGCTTATTGACTCTTGTAGTTGAGGTAATAGTTTGTGAGAAACCATGTAGGTTAATATGAGAGGAGGGATTGTCAGCATTAATAGTGTTCCAGTCTATGTTAACGTCGCCGAGAATTATGGTTTCTTGGGGGTAGGTGGTAGAAACCCAACTTAGAAATTCTTCTAATATTGGAATGTTGTTACCTGGGGGAAGATACAAAGAAATAATGTAAATGGATTTTTTGTTATTAAGTTGGAGTTTAACAATGATGGCTTCTATTTTGCTGTTTTGGTTTGGGTATGCTGGTTGAGTGGAGATGTTCAGTTGATTTTTGAAAAGTATTGCTACTCCAACACCCTTATATACTGTATCAGTAATTTTAATTGTTTACCTTGTAATCTTAATTGTTTCCCTAGGCGCTTTTCTCCTCGGGCCTCCACTGAAAATGGACATGTATCCAGTTGGACTATCCCAGTCCACAAATGTAAAATAAATAAATAATAAATAAATGTAACAACATCATTTACAAGTGACATACTGGTAGGTACCAGTGACCTTGTTTGACATAATAGTAGCAATTTTATATTCTTTTAAGATTTCCATTTCTTTTATGACCAAAACTAGGCAATATGCCTACTACAATGGTAGTCAATTCAGAATTCACTAGATTCTCCAATTACTTTAGACAATATTTGCTGTCAATAGTCACTGGAACAGCTATACTTTTTTTGGACCCTGTCAACTTTCCAAAACACTGTTAGCTAACCCTTTACTTATAATGGGAGGATATTGGTGTCCCTCTTTTGTCCGACTTCAGATAATATTTCCAGTAAACTGTGGTTAAAATAGCCCTGTCATTAAACAACTGAGTAAAAAAGGAAACTCCATCCTTAAATACTATATTGTTTACATATAATCTAGAAGTGTATGCATGCTGTCCACACTTTATATAATACTTCACTTCGGCAGGGTATAGACTATTACAGTTTAAGTAAGTAATACCAAAAATTAGTTTATGAAATGATTTACTATAAAACATATACTCCTATCTAAAAATACAGAAACATTTAGGAAACAGCTATCAGCCCATTATAATTTGATGCAAAATGTAAAAATGATGTACAGGAATGAACTTGAAGGTGGATTTCCCTCTTCATACACAAAACAAATCACCTGTGTTCTGGTTACAAATTATACCACAGATAAATAAAGGGTGCTTAAATAAGACTTCCCTCTCCAACTTCATGGGTACTGAATTAGCAAGAGCAGGAGCAGCACTGGCACCTATAGCAACACCCTTAACTTTTTGAGAAAAGTAATTGTTAAAAAAAAAAATGGTTGTAAGCAAGGGATGGAGAAGACTACAAACTGTATTGATTTTCCTTTTACTAAATCAGATTCCTAGAATAAAACATACTGTAGACCTATTCTAAAGGATGGAAGAATATATATATGTATTTTTATATGCCAAAGGATTCGATATGTGATATAGGTACATAGACGTGTTCAGTTTTTGAACTCTCACTAGATACTCTGGGCCAAAAATGGAGAAATATTTACATCCTTGCAGTAATACAGGGATCTTACATCTACCAAAGGTCTCCTTCTGTTAATAGTATGCATGGAATAACCCAAATTGAAGCACACAGATTGTCTTAGATAACAATGGTTCCTTGTTTCCATAATTCAGGAGGCAGAAAAATGATCTGGATAATTGGTTGACTTTCCCTTGATGGAAATTTCCAAAAATACTGTGCTCACTCTACTATAATCTTCTGATTTTGCTGCAAAGGTTGTGAGTTTGTTCCAGTAAGAAGGCAGTCATGGTCTTTCCCACTCCTCATTCTTATGAGATGCTACAGTGCAGACAGTTATCTAAATCATCCAATCTCTACTGAAAATGGTGGATTACTATTTATTTGCTCCTCAAGCATGCCTGTACTTCTTAGAGGTGCCCTGCATTAAACAAGGCCGCAGTCTCTTTCAATTGAATCTTGGTTACCCACACTTGGAGATCTTCTGTTTGTCAGCAGTTTGCTTGACTTCAGGAGTGTCTCCTATTATTTAAATGGAAGTACTGCAAGATGATTGCATTTAAGTTCTATCTACATTTTTGCCAGGTCTCCTAATGGATACATTTTGTGGCATCTCAAAATGCCTTGTGGAGAAAACACTCAATATTGAAACAGATCTTGTCCATGTATTGTTGACTTATAGATTCCCCACACCACAACTACCAGAAGGGCAGCGGTATAGAAACAGGTAATAGAAAGGAAATTATTTGTCGGACTAAGTAAGCAGGAGCTAAACATTCATATGTTTACCATATTCTAAGTCAGCACCCTCCCAAGAAGATTTGTAATGTCAGTCATTTGCATTGACAATGATTCACACATTGGCACACCAAATATTTCCTTGTGGTAGTCATAGTCATGTGTTAAGGCAATGTGCACTGTCCAAGAATGAGTGCAAATAAGCCATGACACATGGATGCCACTTATGCTAATGCACGGCAGCAGTGGATAAGCATAAACAAATGAACACTTCATGAGATGTAAATGAGGAATGATATAAACCAGTATAAGCTAATGAAGAGTTCTCTCGCCTGTTTATGATTCATAGTGAATTTTTACCACTTTTCTGTGCTGTCCACTGATATTTCATAGGAAAAGTATTTTGCCATTCTAATTTACTTTCCAATCAACAGCAGTGCTGCCACTTGCTGCTAGCCTTGCTATTTCCACGTGTGATCTGCTTGTCTTAACTAAGACAACATGGCTTGCACCTAGGGATATTATAAGGGTCTTAGTGATTATGTATTACTCCCATACAGGAACTGGAGGAATGTGTGGACTTCCTATCCCTGTTAATACTAAGGTGTGCATAGCTCTCCCTATACTTGCTTCATGGACCTTCCACAAACAGATTGAGAACACATTGGTGATTTCACTGGCTTCTGCATCAAGGATACTGCAGTAGTTACTGGAAATACTCTTTGCATGTGTGGATCAGTACATCTATTAACCGGTCTCACCTCGGGACCAATCCAGGACTATGAGTGCCTTTTATGGGGTGGCACTTTTCTCTGAGGTACTCAGTGGAATATATTGCACCCATGTTGCATTTAGGGCCTCTTCTGGAACATGGGCAAAGCAGTACCACAATAGGGAGGGTTTCCATTCCATCAGTTGCCTGGTAATGTGTAATGCATGGAGGTGGATTGTCAGTGCATCTGCCAGTTTCCTGGTAGTGCACATGATTCCCATATCTGGCACACTAGCTCAGTCTACCTCCCCTTCCTGCATAGTAGGATGCCCAGTGCTCATCTTGTTGGTAAGTAGAAACATATTTTTTTCTTTTTTTCTATTAAATTTAAGTAGTTATTCATGGTAAAATGTATTGCTGAATACTAAACCACTCTTCCTTTGTTTTGTATCCCCATCTTTTCTCTCTCTCGCTCTTTGTCTTTTTTTGTTTTATCTTTCAGGTGATGCTGACTATCCATTGGAGTCATGGCTCATGTATACCCCTACAACAAATCCCTGTCCCTGACTTGTATTGTCATTAAGAGGATCTTTGGCCTCCTGCAGAGTCATCTTAGTTACCTGGATGAGTTTGGGGATGTCTTTCAGTATGATCCAGCTACTGCATGCAAGATATTTACTGCATGTTGCATTCTGCACAGCATGATCATGCACAGGTCTGTTGGTGAAGTGACCCATGCTGTCACTACAGCTCACAGTCCTAGTCCCTGTCAGACTAATGATGACCAGCCAGCAGTAGTAGCAAGGGACCCCATGAAGCAGGCTTGAGCACAGCATACAGTCTCACAGGTAAAGTGGTGGCATCTAGTCCATAACTATGGCTCATGATATTCTCGTCAGTGTTTCCTTTCTTGTAAAATGCACAGAGTATAATTAACACAAGCAGTGATATCTGCGGTTACTGCTGTGTGGTTCATGGCCTTCTGTCACTGCTCATCTTACATTTCCTTCTTAACTTTAAATCATTTACTCATATTATTGTTTGTAAAAGTCAAGATGGAGTGCTCATTTACTCCTGTTCAGTGATGTTGTAAGGCATCATATAAGTAATAATCACATCTTTAACTCTTTTGCACAATAAATTCTAGTAAGGTGGTTTACCTAAGTATGTGCACACTGTATGTTCTCAGGTGGTTCTTTTCATAAAAAGTGTTGTCAGTATTTAACATAAATTCATACCTTGCTGCTGAATGAAATTTTATCATAATATTTTTAATATTATATAATGTTGACTCAGTTTTAAAGTAGATTTTGACTGTTGAGGTACTGCACATCAGATTATGTTATTTTGTCATACATGGTAATTTGTGACTTCAGACACAAAAATATCGTCATTTGTGCAGTGGTGAGAGTGAAGGGGCAGCAGTATGTTTACATGGCAGATACGCATTTTAATCTCTAACTTTCTCATTACTGCATTTCCATGAAAACGGTTGTATTACTACAGTTAAGTTACAGGCAACTGCTAGCTGTAAGACTGGTAAAACATAAAGTGGTAGCATTAATGACTGCAATCATATGTTATAACAAACAGATTTCTTTTCACAATTTTGAAGGAGTACTATTACAGCAATGAAATGCATGCAATTGAAAAATGTTTGAATCAGACGCGCGCACACACACACACACACACACACACACACACACACACACACACACACACACATTTTCTTCTATTTTTTATTAACATATTTCAAGTAAAATATTGACCTGTGTTTGAGAAGTCAAATTGTAAGTAACTGAAATGCCACACTTGAATTACAGTAGTCAGAAGTCAAATTATTTATTTATTTTATTTTACATTTGTTGACCGGGCTAGTCTAGCTGGAGAAAATTCCATTTTCAGTAGAGGCCCGGGGAGAAAAGCTCCACAAAAATAAGTACATAGAGACAAAAAATAATATTAGTATGCATGTTAATGAAAACAATAATAACAAACTGAACAATTTAAGATTGTTACTACAAGTGTTAATTTCTATCATACATAGTTACAAGAAAATAAGAAGCTATATGTCTTAAAATTAAAGGTGCATGAATTAATTACTTCTCCTCACAGTTACAGTCTAGGGAAAAAAGATATTAAATTTTATACAGAGAAAACAGAGATGCATGTCAGATATGGATACAAGGAAAGTAGGTAAAGAAAAAGAGTGTAAAGAATAAGGGGAGAAAAAAAAAAAAAGGGAAATTAGATTATGAAAATGTATGAAGTTAGGACAGTAATAGGCAAGGAAGTGAATTAGAAGACAGTGTGGGAGGAAGGGAAGAATGCCAAGTGGAGAAGTAAAGTCAGAGAAGAGGTAGTTATAAGTAAAGTTGAAGTATTGGGAATCAGGTTAATCAGGTTTGCTACAGGAGCAGAGCCAGTGATTTTGGAAGTGGAGTTTAATATTTTGTTTGAAGAGAGGCAGTGATGTAATCTTTGTTATGTTGCTAGGTAACGAATTCCATTTTGAACCTACAGAATTGGTAAAAAGGGAGTCACCAGCAGTGTTGTTTGATTTTATGGAACTAGTCAATAGCTTACTAGATGAGCGGAGAGAGTTGAGATTATTATAGGGGATTATGAGTTGAGAGAGTATAGGGGTGTTGTTTGGTTGGTACAGTATTTTGTGGGCAATGGTAAGTTGGTGGATTGCAAGATAGTTCTGATACTCTAGCCATCTCCTAATGACTAGCTAGATGATAATAGAAGTGATTTTAAAGAGAAAGTGTAATGAGAGCTGGATAGTGAGTTAGTCCAAGGTCATGAATGACTTGATGCATGTAGTCCTCTAAACATTGATCTGACACTGATGTGATAAACTGATTGGGACCTTGAATGAGAGGTTCTGCTGGGTGTAGACGAATGCTAACATGGGCTGAATGAAATTTGTTGTACTACCCCCCCCCCAACTAATTACAATAAGTTCTTGAGAAGTACTTGTATTATCATGTGATCTGTCTCAACGTGTCTGGACAGGACCCTGTCCTCCTCCCAAGACTAACTACTGCTTGAGTCTGGTAAGTCCTAACAACTAGTATATACATGGGCATGGCCACTGATGCTCAATGGGTCACCATACTGCACATCTGTGTTATAATGGCATCATCTCTATTGATGTCCCCTTTGTCACCCATTTATGTGTGCCATTGTCCAGAAGTCCTGCTATAACAGGTTGAGAAGTATGATTGAGCAGAAAGACTGTAAATACAGTGTGCCACACTAACATAGAACAGAAATATATACCAAGTATCCACTGAGCACATCTATGTATGCGTATGTTCAGCTGGAAGGCACAAAACTAATAACATGGGCTGCAAGCAGTCAGGAAGATAGGTTGTGTATGTTGCACATGTGTATAATATCAGTGTCAGTGCATATAACAGACATAAATGTGTATAGCTACTGGTTGTTGCATTGCCCTGACACTGATATGGGTACTAGAATAAGCATGATTATTAGGTAGTAAATGGAGAAGTGTCCAACTGTGTTATGACCATCTGTCCATATCTACCACTAACAGCTATATGAATGCCTATATACAGTGGATATCAAAAGTGTACACACCCCTGTTGGAATGTCAGGTTTGTGTGCTGTATGACAATGAGACCACAGAAAATAATTTCAGAATGTTTCTCATCTGGAATGTGTCCCATAACCTGTACAATTCTATTGAAAAACAAACAAAGCTGTTTCAAGGAAGGTGAGCAACTATTGCCAAGTAAAGATGTGCCATGATATTAGAGTCCAAACCAATATGAATGAATGCTGTAATCATCTCAACAGATGCTTACACAACATATTAGTTTAAGGGTGTGCACACTCATTCAACTGGCTTATTGTACTGATTATTATTTATATATGTTTTGCAGAACAGATTGTTATGTTTCTGATTGAATTGTACAGGATATAGGTCACATTAAAGGTGTGAATTGTTTTGAAATGAGTTATTGTGGTGTCATGTTTCAATTGCACAAATACCATGTATTGTAACAGGGGTGTGTACACTTCATATCCACTGTAGCTGTATGGAGTCAGCAATACCTGACCCGTAAAACCAGTGTACACAAAGGTAGACTAATTCCCTTTGGTGGACAGCAGCAATACACAAACCACGTAATAGGTTGCCATATTGGCTGTACAGAGACACATAGCTGCAGGCAAAAACTTGGAACCAAGTCCACAAGTCCACTTCTATTTGACCAAGCATGTAAGTTCACAGGTAACTCTCTGTAAGAATGACTATGACTACAAATCAGACATATCCACACCACCAAGGCCAGCTGCAACAGTGTCTCCACATATGTTGTCAGTCTCAGAGGCAGCAACACAAGTCACCCTGTACTGGGAGTAAAGCACACCTCATACACACATGCCACAGATATAGGCAACCTGCATCAAACAGGTCAGGTGGGAACATTGCCACCCTGTCCACTCCATTTGTATAGAGAGATATGCAAATCAACCACACTCCTCCCCTCATCAGTGGTGAGCATGTACATATTGCCTACTGATGGCAACAACAGCAAGTCTCCATGGGGCATCATAACATCACTGTCTGCCTCCTACATGAATTCAGGCATGTTCTCACAGCTCCATCACACACTACAGTCAAACACAGACTTGCCACCATCCACACACCATCCATATGGAAGATGACCACTGTCATCCTTCTAAACAGAAATTAATAGAGAATAGAGGACTATGCAATTAAGTGACCGACACTGGAAGGAATATGATACCTCAGGGCCATGAGTGCAATGCAAGCTGATATAGTCGTGATAGATTAGAGGGTTATGGTGTAGTTTGGATTAATTACCAGTAATATCCACTGTTGATGTACAATTTGACAACCATATGAGGTCCTGTGACCTTTTTTCCTGTTTATGTCTGCCAGGTGCAATGCAGAGGCCTTGTAACCCGGCATTTACAGATGCTGAAACAAAGATAATCACACAAGCAGTCATACAACATTATGCTTTTTCGCTGGACAGCACAAGATCTGCTCAAGTGGACTGCCCTGTGGAACAATCTTGTCCACAGGGTTAATGATGTCAGCCTGCACAGCAGAACATATGAGCAGGTGCAGCATTGTGCCAGCGACCTTATCCACCATGCCCGTCAAAGGGCTGCTGCCATAGCAAGGGACCGGCTAGCCACAGGTGATGGACAAGTCATCCAGCCCCCACTGACACACACTGAGGAGCTCCTTGCCAACTTTGGGGCACCCACCCAATGCATCACACATGAACCTGAGGAAAGCATTGATGAGGTGGGTTGCACACACACTATGAACGAGGAGAGTGTAGGTAAGGACCCAGTGGGGATTAGTAGACTACTGTATGAGACATATTTGTATCTGTACAGTATCTAAATGCATGTGCCAGGTCTGATTGCTGTTGTGGAAGGGGATTTTTAATGCACAAAAGTGCAAATCTATGGTGAAGGACAGCAATTTGTGTAGTATTGGGAGCTGTACTTTAAATGTGCAGACATGCTGCATCCATAATTTTCCAAGGGCACATGTGAGTGCCTGAACCTGATCGACTTCTTTGAGGCAGTCACCAAAGCCATAGATGAGGGTAAGGTGGTTCACACAGCCTATCTTGACCTCGCCAAGGCTTTCGACACCATCCCCCATTCTGGAATTATAGGTAAACTCACTAAACTAGGTATAAATCCCTATGTCACAAGATGGGTTGCCAACTGGCTCACTGACAGAACCCAGACTGTAAAAGTTGCAGACTCCAAATCTGACCTCAAAGCAGTGACAGGTGGAGTACCACAGGGCTCTGACCTGGGACCTCTCCTGTTTGGTATCTACTTCTCTGAAGTACAGGCTAACACAGAAGGCCTCTGGTTAATGAAGTTTGCAGATGACTGCAAACTAGGAGCCATAGTGAAGTCCCCAAATGATGTGGACATACTACAGAAGGGCCTCACTATGACAGATGCCTCAGAGCCATGGTCTCAAGCTCAATGCCAAAAAGTGCAGTGTCATCATCTTTGGTAAAAACTTTGTACCCATGAACTACCACATAAGCAGCAATCAACTTAACACTGAATGCGTGATAAGAGACCTCGGGACCCAGGTGGACAGTAGTCTCTCCTTTGATAGTCACATCACCACAGTAGTCAGGAAGTACTTCTACGTGGCACACCTCATCATAAAAAGGTTCTCATCCAGGAAAAAAGAGGTCATTGTTCCCCTCTACTCAACACTCATTAGACCCATTATAGAGTACAATGCCCCTTTTGGAATGTACCTCACTAGACATCTACAGCAGCTGGAAAGGCCACAGAAGTACCTCACAAAGAGGATTACTGGCCTCAAACAAATACCCTACACTGACCACCTCAAAACCTCCAGCTTTACTCCGTAGCATATCACCTACTCCGAGGTGATCTCTGCCTAGCATATAAAGCTATGTCAAATCCAGAGCTGTTGGACATGCTACACCTAAAGAAATCCCAATCCCTCCAAGCTACATGCTCTAGGAACCTAATCCTCGTTACCACAATAAACAGGACATGCTGGAGGGATAGATTCCTGTCCCAGAGACTTCCCATACTCTGGAACAGGCTACCTATTTATGTCAAGCAAAGTTCTTCATTAGCACTCTTCAAGAAAAATCTTGATGAGTGGATGGGAAATAGGAAATACACCCCAGGATCACTTCTGTGTCTCTGCTCGACAGTGGCACAGGAAAATAACTTTCCTGGGTGGCATAAGCCAGGGAACCTTGTTGGCTAGGCTTACATCGGCCCTTGGGCTGATAGCCTAGTACCTACCTATGAACCTATGAGTCTGCTGACAATACTTCTCTCCCACAGCTACATAGGTCACTTTGGTTTGCATATGGGACAGCAGCCTGAAGCTGGTGGGTATGGAACTGTTCAGTTGTGCTTTGGCAATACCCCAGACATGTGGAGGGCATGCAAGTTACCATGCACACAACTATGACTAATAGCCATCTTGCTTTATGTCAAGGTGACCAATGGTCCCAATTTATCCAAGACAGTCCCAGTTTGGATGTCTTTGTCCCGGAAACCCACACATTGTCTTTGGGACACAGAAATTCCCCAGTTTAGACAGCTCAGTCTGAATGGTGACTTGGCTTCCCAGGGTGGAAAGTCCCCCTGCTTTCCCATCCTAAGCTGCACTGGGGACTTTGCAATTTTTCGGGGATGCCATTGGGTATGGGGTAAGGTCAGATGCCTTTGTCCTGACAGGACCCTTCCAGGCCATGCTGCCATCAGTCAGGGACTTCCTCAAGGACTTCCATCGTGGGGGGTCCTGCTTGACCCCTCTCACCCAGGCTGGAGCTCTCCAGGCCCTGCACCCATTTGCCTGGCACTGCTGTACTGGCTTCTTGTCAGACCAAACTCTACATTCCTTCCTTTGACCTGGCCAAGAGACCTTTCCAAGCTATGGCTCCCCCATATCAGGGGACTCCGCCGCCTGCATGTCTCCTGCATGCTGCCAAATTATGCCAGATTGCTCATGCCCTCTGACCCTCTCAGGGGAGCTTGCCTCTAATCCTGTCCACTCCTCTGAAACTCCTCTCAGCTACTGAGGGACAGATCCACTCTATGAAGGCTTCAGAGTCCCCCTGTTTTCCCATCCAGAGCAGCTATGGGGACTCTGAGATTTTTCAAGGATAATGTTGGTTATGGGGTGAATTTGGATGCCTTTGCCCCAGCAGGAGCTCTCCAGGCCCCTGTGCCATCCACCCTGGTGCTTTCTCATAGACTTCCATCATGGGGAGCACAGCCTGATCCCACTCACCCAGGCAGGAGCTCTCCAAGCCCCACCACTATCCGCCTGTTGCTCCCTTAAAGACATCCATCATGGGGGGGGGATGTGCCTGAGCCCGATCACCCAGGCAGGAGTTCTCCAGGCCCTGCTGCTGTCTGCCCTAGCACTCCCTTCAGGACATCAGTTGTGGGGAACTCTGCCTGACCCCCCCTCACCTAGGCAGGAGCTCGCCCAGCCCTGCCACTATCTGCCTCTCTCCCCCTTCCAGACTTCTGTCACAGAGGGGGCATGGTCGGTACCCCCTCACCCAGGTAAGAACTGTCCTGTACCAATCACTTTCCAGCTCTCTCTCCCTTCCAGACTTCCATCAGGACTGACACCCTCTGGGCTTCCACTTCTACCCACGGGAGAGAGAGCTCTTTTTAAGGGTTACATATCTCCTAACTGCTGCAAAATCATGCATTATCATGTGTGCTCTTGGATCCTCTCAGGTGATCTTCCCAGCCTCATGGAACTCTGCTAGGCCATGAAGCCTCAGACAGTCCCTCATCCAGACTTCTGTGACACTGGTTCTCCACTTTGCCTTGCACCAAGGGCTTTCAAACTTACAGGGGAGATGGCTCTGAGTCTCCCCATCTTTGCACTTTTTGTGGCACACTTCAGTCTCTCACCCCCACTGTGCCAGGTATCGACGAATGTGCATCACTTCAACCCTCCTGGCATGTGGCGTCTTGCCTCCTGGGTGGTGCTATTCAAAGAGTGGCATCCCCATAGTGACTGGTTAAGGACGGGAGGCCAACCTGCCTTCCCCAGTGCAAGATGACATGGCTGCACCATCTCCATCCCATGTGGGCTGGGAGAATGGGATTACAGACCTGGCTTCATGGGGCAGCCCCCAGTTTAGGTCCTGTAACAAAATGGTCACCTTGCTTTATGTGCAAGTTAACTTGTGGTGGGGTTAATTGTATTGCATCATAGTGGTCACCACAGGGGCCTATCTGAAGCGAATGTAACATTCCTGTAGCATACTTCACAACCTGTCAGTGCAAGACATCTGGACAGACACCAGCAAAATGTGTTGGACAAACAGACTAAGGTAGGAACATGTGTGAAACATTACTGCTATATAGTGGCTATAAAATGTATACACACACCTGTTTAGATGCCATTTCTTTCTAAAATATACTGATTGAGACCGCAATATGTCAGTCCACACCTTTCCCTATGTTTAAGGTGACTCATGACATGAACAAGTCACTTGTAAAACCAAGCATTTGGACTCATGTATTGCACCTACAAGCCTGGACCAGTGTGACGGTAGCAGACGTTGAATCAGTATGCTGTGTCAGGTATGATACCTGATGCTGCCATATGTGTCACTACACTCACTTACTTGGCAACTATATCACATACATGGGCATTGTTAAGGCAGACAGAGCACTAATAGGTTCCAAACATCTGGATGTTCCAGACACATCTGTACAGAGGACTGGTATGTCCTGTACAATGGTTTCACATGCTGCATGTGAGGCAGATACTATTACCACACTATGTAAAGTAATGGCATCAGGAGGTGGTCACATGCCACGTATGGTGCACACATAAAAATGGTATCAGCCACACAAGATATGACACACACACACACACACACACACACACACACACACACACACACACACACACGCACACACACAGACACACACACCAGTATTCAGATGAGAACTCCTACCTATCTATTTATGTCTGCTATAGCATTACACAGTTATCAGACATGCCACGGAGCTTTCAAAATTTCACCTCCTCCAAAGGTACTTGTAAGGTGAATGACATCAAC